>NC_053116.1:43291482-43293924 GCF_010015445.1 Perca fluviatilis
CACACCAGAACAAACAATATCCAGAGACACACACACCTAGAGACACACACACCCAGAGACACACACACCCAGAGACACACACCCAGAGACACACACACCCAGAGACACACAGACAGACAGACAGACAGACACACACACCCAGAGACACATATCCAGAGACACACACACCCAGAGACACACACACCCAGAGACACACACACCCAGAGACACACACCCAGAGACACACACACCCAGAGACACACAGACAGACAGACAGACAGACATCGTAGCTTCAGAGAGACGAGTATTTCTAATGAAGACTTCTCCACCTGACCAGCGGTCTGTTAGACTGGCAGACATCAGCTGTGATTCCTGGATCAGTTCAAACAGGACCAGACCTTTATGTGTCTCTCGTTCCTGGATCAGTTCAAACAGGACCAGACCTTTATTTATGTGTCTCTCGTTCCTGGATCAGTTCAAACAGGACCAGACCTTTATGTGTCTCTCGTTCCTGGATCAGTTCAAACAGGACCAGACCTTTATGTGTCTCTCGTTCCTGGATCAGTTCAAACAGGACCAGACCTTTATGTGTCTCTCGTTCCTGGATCAGTTCTAACAGGACCAGACCTTTATGTGTCTCTCTCGGGTCCCACGGTGGACACTTGCCCTCTCTAGACGAGGAGGTCTCTAAAGATAGAACCGGTGAAGGATGGAGGAAGGGCTGTTCACACCTTAAGACCTTCTGCTGGTAACCAATGAGGACAGAGACCTAATCTCACGGCTAACAGGACAACAGCTGACCTTAATCTGTCTCTTGCTCTCTGAACCCCCATCTGTCAGGATGTCTGACTGTGTGGATTTGCACCAGATCTCCTGTTGTTTAGGAGTCGAGGTGGTGAGTTAGCCGCCATCGTTAGCCTGCTCTGCCTGCTGCTAGTTTACAGGAGGCAGCCTGTTAGCATGTTAGCATGTTAGCCTGCTGGTCTTGTTTAGCTGCAGACACGCTGCTAGCTGGCACACTGCTAACTGTTTGAGTTTCTCAGCTGCTTCAGTTGGAGGATAGAGAGACAACAACATACCATATCCAGTTAACTCGTATACCCCTCAGTTATACCTCAGTATACCTCCCTAGTTATACCCCCAGTTATACCCCTCTCAGTTATACCACGACCCCACCTACAACCTACCTACCACACCCCGTACTCACCGACTGTTATCCCATTATACCCCTTACCCTATCCCATACTTCATACCCCCCCTAGTATACATTTACATACCCCTTTCCCACCAACCCACCCACCCTTTCCGCACAACCCCTAACCTCCCCCCCCTACAGTATACCAACACCACATATACCACACCACACCCCCCCCCACACCCCTTAACCCACATAAAACCACAACCCCCCCTTCCCCAGTAACCCCAAAACTCAAACCATCAGTATACCCCCCCCCCCCTCCAACATACGATACCATTTCAATACACCACCTTAACATAACCCTACAATCAACCAAAATACCCACCCCATACCCCTCATTACACCCCACAACATACAACCCTAAACCAAATAACCCCATACATATACCCATACCCATATACCTTACCCAACCAACAAAAACATACCCCCCCCACATCAATACCCCCTCAACACTCACCAACCCCACCCCCCCACTACCCAACCCCCCAACCAACCACAATCCCAACCACCCCAATACCCCTCTATACCCCCATTATACAATATACCATAACCATTATACCCCCCCCCAAACCCCTCATTATACCCCCATTATACCTTATACCCCAGTTCACCTCCCCCCCAACCCCCTCAGTTATACCCCCATTAATACCCCCAGTATACCCCATTATACCCCACACCCTGTTATACCCCCTCAGTTATACCCCCAGACACCCCTCCCAGTATACCCCCCCCCCTCACACCCCAGTTATACCCCTCAGTTATACCCCCATTATAACTCCCCCAACACCCCAGTTATACCCTCAGTTATACCCCCCATTATACCTCACACCTCTCAGTTATACCCCAGTTATACCCCTCAACTACACCAGTTATACCTAGTTACCCTACCAACTTATACCCCTCAGTTATACCCCCCAGTTATACCTCCAGTTATACCCCCTCAGTTATACCCCTCCAGTTATACCCCCAGTTATACCCTCCCCAGTTACACCCTCCCACATAACCCTCCCAGGCCATAACCCTCAGCCATACCCCCAAAGACACCCCCTGCCATAACCCTCCCCAGTTATAACCCCTCCCAGTTATAACCTCCCCAGTTACACCTCAGTTATACCCCCAGTTATACACCTCCTCAGTTATACCTCCCAGTTACACACTGCTATACCCCCAGTTATACCTTCAGTTATACCTCAGTTATACCCCTAGTTATACCTCTAAAGTTATACCTCTAGTAATAATAAAATTGAAACGAAGTATACTGAGAA
>NC_053116.1:43294206-43306706 GCF_010015445.1 Perca fluviatilis
CGTGGGCCACGCATCACCGAAAGTGACGCCGTGATGATAGTGACGCCGTGGAGGGTGACAGGATGCCGGACGGATGACGGATGCGGACCGGATAAAGAGGGTGACGGATCTGGATGACGGCGGATGCCGGATAGTGACGCGGATGGACCGGTGATGCCGGACCCGGGTGATATGGATACGGTGATGCGGACGGATGCGGATGGATGGATGGACGCGGATGCGGAAGGAGGTGGATGGATGGATGTGGACGGAGGGGTGGTGGACGGTGGATGGATGGTATGGATGGACGGGTAAGAGGACGGGATGGTGGAAGGTGGACGGAGGGTGGACGGTGGGATGTGGATGGAAGGATGGACGGATGGGTGGAGGGATGGAGGAGGGGGTGAAGGATCGGATGGGTGGATGGAAGTGGATGGGTGGAGGGATGGATGGTGAAGGATGGAGGGACGGATGGATGGATGGGTGGATGGAGGGTGGAGGGAGATGGATGGATGGGGTGGACGGATGGACGGATAAAGGGTGGATGGTGGAAGGGTGGATGGATAGGGGAGAGATGGATGGATGGAGGGATGGACGGAGGGATGTGGAGGGTCGAAGGATGGATGGAGGGAGGGGATGGTGGAGGGAGGGTAGGATGGATGGAGGGTGGATGGGATGGTGGATGGTGAGAGGGACTGTGGATGGATGGATGGATAAAGGGATGGATAGTGGATGGTATGGAAGGGAGGGATGGAGGGTGGATGCGGATGGAGGGAGAGAGGACGGGTGGATGGATGTGGATGGATGGAATGGGTGGGAGGGTGACGGTGGACGGTGGATGGGTGGACGTGGAAGGGTGGAGGGTGGATGGGTAGTGGATGGATGGATGTGGATGGTGGAAGGGTGGATGGTGGATGGAACGGATGGATGGACGGATGGATGGATGGTGGAGGGAGAAAGGATGGTGGATGCTGGGATGGGTGGATGGTGATATATGGGTGTGATGCTGTGGACGGTGGAGGGTTAAGGTGGATGGGTGGAGGATGGTGGGTGGACGGTGGACGTAGGATGTGGTGGATGTGGAGGGATGGATGGGTGGAAGGATGGATGGCAGTGGACGGTGGATGGTGGAGATGGACGGTGGATGTGGATGGTGGATGGGTGGATGGTGGATGGAATGGACGGTGGGATGGACGTGGACGTGTGATGGATGGCGGATGGCGCGGTGGATAGGGTGGATGGTGGATGGATGGTGGTGGGTGGATGGATGGGGTGGATGGAGAGGGTGGATCGTGGAGGCAGTGGATGAGGATGGTATGGAGGGTGAGGTGGTGGATGGTGGATGCGGATGGATGGACGAATGGATCTGGTGGGTGGATGATCAGGGTGGATCTGGAGGTGACGGGATGGGTGGACGGTGATGCTGGGGTGGACGGTGATGCTGTGTGGGTGACGGTGATGCTGTGTGGGTGACGGTGATGCTGTGTGGGTGACGGGTGATGCTGTAAGTGATGTGACGTGTGACGCCGTGATGCTGAGTGTGGGCAGTGAGATGCTGTGGGTGACGGTGATGCTGTGTGGTGACGGTGATGCTGTGTAGGTGGACGGTGATGCGGTTGGTGAAGGTGATGCTGTGAGGGTGACGGTGATGCTGTGTGGGTACGTGATGCTGTGTGGGTGACGGTGATGCTGTGTGGGTGACGGTGATGCTGTGTGGGTGACGGTGATGCTGTGTGGGTGATAGTGATGCTGTGAGGGTGACGGTGATGCTGTGTGGGTGACAGTGATGCTGAGGTGACGGGGTGATGCTGTGTGGGTGGCGGTGATGCTGTGTAGCGGCGAGGGATGATAATTGTGTCCTGTCCGCCGGGCACCTCCGGGTAACGTTGCCCAACTCCTGGGCAGGAACATATATTGCAGTATATTCAAGTAAAAGCAGTCTCTGCTTGTCCTGTAATCGCCCACCTAAACTCAGATGTGAGGGGGTACTTTCTAAATCACACGCAGTCCCAAAAGTATTCTAATCCCGTGCGAATATAGGGTTTACTGTGACTTTGCACCATAGCATTAACTAGCTATATCAGACTTTGATTTTAAGCTAACATTAGCTACCATTACATGTAATGGTAGTGTTAGCTTACGGTTAGGAGGCATGCGGATCGATTAGCAGTAACACCACACACTCTCAGAAATAAAGGTACAGTGAGGGTACAATTAGTAATTTTAAGGTACAAATTTCACAAATGTGCCAGCAAAGGTACAAACATGTCTCCAGCTGAGTACCAAAAAGTACCTTTCCAAAGAAAATGCACAATGAAATATGCATGCTGAAAGGTACATATAGGTACCCTTGAAAAGGTACATTGTCATAAATAAAGTAATAGTGAAGGTAGCAATCTAGTTCCTTAAGGTACAACATTCACAAATGTACCATTAAAGGTCCTATCGTGTTCGCCTAAAATGGGTCAAGAGTACCTCGGTATCACATCCTGTAGGGTACAAAAAGTACCTTATTCAAGTCAAAGGGTACACTTCCGTGGGGTACTCAGAAGTACCTTTCAAGTGACAGGGTACAACAATCCTCTGGGGTAGCAGCTAATTATACATGGCTTTTCTAAGACTAAATACTAAATCCAATGTAAATAGGCTAGATTAGATTTAGATAGAGCCTATGTCATAATTTGTAAACAAGTCTGCCGAATCGAAACCATAGAATATATACAGTCTATGATCGAAACAGGTATCTCTCTCTCCTCTGCATCTGCTCGTGCGCGGTGTGTGTGTGTGTGTGTGTGTGTGTGTGTGTGTGTGTGTGTGTGTGTGTGTGTGACGATCGGCCAGCTTGTGAAGTTTAATATAACTCGGAAAAGACAGTTAACCACAGGTTCCCGTTGATCTTATGATGGACATGTGTTGTGATATTTAAACAAACGATACATCAACGGCGGAAATAAAATACTTTTATTAAGAGAGCGGGTCTGAGCTCCAGCTCACAGCGGGTCTCTGAGCAGGAACTGGCCGAACGACGAGCTAGCGGCCCCGGGCATCGCGCCTGCTGGCTGTTGTCGCTTCACTTCATGGAGCTTCTCAACTCCCGAAAACCTTAAAGCAAATTGTCAATTCGGCATCAATTTTCACAAGACTGCCTATATTCAAATCTAAACGGTTCATTTCAAACGCCCGTAAAAGTTCTCTGGAATTTAATTTGTGATGATTAAGATTGCGAAAAGTGTTTAAAATTGTCCCGTTGTTGGTCTGTCTAATATGACTGGCAGTTTTTCGCCGGTATTTGCGTTCACGGCCACGCCTCTTTCTTTCATTCGGATACGGCGCTGGCGGCGGCGCGACGCCCGACGTTGACAGCTCAACAATGTCCCTGCCAACTTTACCCTCAGATGAGCTGATCCAAACGTTGATAGAAGGTGGTTTAACCATGACAGATGGAGAAGCGCAGAAATTCAGAGGTGAGTAATACGGCGTTAGCGTAAACGTAACTAGCTACATTTGAAAGTTACACTTGCAGCCCGCTGATTAAAGTTGGCTGATCAGCATTTGCTAACGAACGCTAGTTAGCGCTAACGCTTAACGTTAACCATACGCGCTAATTACGCTAATCGCTAGCTACAGTTAGATCAAGCTAACATTATATCGGGACTTATTTGTAAGTTACCACTAACGTTGTTACGATGTAGCTAGTTGGAAAGATTGTAAAGAAGAAAGCATAACGTTAGCTGACCTTAGCTAGCTAACGTTTGCCAGTCAATTCAGCTGGCTAGCTACAGTTGGCTACAGCAATCGTTAGCTAGCTCGTGTCCCTCGTATTAGCGCCAACGTATCAACTGAAAAGTTGAGTTAAAGTTAAGTTGATGCCCAAATAGTGCTGCAGCTATGTAGATAATACATTATGTAAGTGTTTAGTGTACGGGTGTTGTATATTTATAAGTTGAAGATGTTGGATGATGTTCGATTCCATTTGTGCACGTGGAGCTGTGTAACAGTTTAAGTTAGAAGATGGCGTCTGTGTTGTGTGGAATTCCCGCGTCTTGTTCTCTACAGCAGTGTTTCTCAAACTTTTTTGAATATTGTACCCCCTCTGAATTGTTTTTTAAGCCAAGTAACCCCACCCCGACCAGTGCAAAACATTTTGGTAGAAAAAAAGTCTCTATAAAGAGGAAGAATAATATGTGATAGATTTCCTAAACAACAACCTTATTTAAACAAACATTTAAATGCTACATTTCTGTTGTTTATAATATATCACTTAATGTATTCATTACTATAGTATAATTATTTTAGGAATTATTCATGACATTTTTAAATTAGAATTTTTGCTAAAAATTCATGTACTCCCTGCAGTACTCCAAAGTACCCCTAAGGGTACACGTACCCCCATTTGAGAAACACTGCTCTATGGTACCAATTAAATCTGGGAATTTCTAAAATGTGGACAACCAATTACTGTTTATATACCCATAATGCATGTGTAATGATCAAATTCAATGTGCTATTTATTCCATAGAAAATGAAGTGGATGGAGAGACGGTACACCTGGGCTTAACTGACTCAATGCTAGACCATCTATTCAAAGACTCGCGTTCAAAAAGCAGGCCAAGTTCCTTCAAATAGTACGACAGATGCAGGAGCGCACACGGACGAGGCCTGTTCCACTCAAAGCAACACACAACCCAACACGGGTAGGTCTGGGCGCACTCACATCCATCTACACACTGTCCCGTAACGGCTACTCACAGCACAGGTAGTCTTAGGTCTCCCACCTTCCTTCCACCTTGTTACCCTCTCCTTCACCATGTCACTAGCTGATGTGTGGTGACCTTTATTGCACTATAGTTGCTAAATACTCTGTAATCCTCTTTCCCTCGGGGTCAATTCCTTAATTGTCTTTCTTTGTCTTTGTCTTTCTGCAGCTGTTGGAGGAGGTGGGTCGTGTACACTCCACAGCGAGCATTGGCTTCACTGATGGCTTTAACCAGATAGTTCCCAGTGTTTGCCCTGGCTCAAGGAAAATCTCCACTAGCTAAACAGTACTTGGAGGCCAGAGAAGAAGCACTCACCGAGAATCTACAAGGTACCTACAAAAAGCTTATTTTGAGAGTACTCACACTTTGACAAGCGCAAGGCAAGAAAATCAGACAATTCAAAGTGCATAATCAGATTTTGTGTGTGTGTGTGTGCAAGCTACTGGATACCTAAAATTTCCTTCGGGATAAATTAAGTATCTATCTTGATTCTCTTCTAGGAATGGACTTCAGAGCGGTGTTCATCCTCCTGTCAATCATTTTTAAAATGAGTGTGGATCATCACATCATGATTGGAGAGGTATGCATCTCTAGCACTCTAGTTTTTCGGTTTTCTTTTTTTTGGGGGGTGTCCATCGACTATCTCTCTTTTTTGACCAAACGTGTTTGCATCCCTGTCTGCTTTGTTGTATTCTTCAGGGTGAACCCAACACACCATTCCCAATTGTCCAGGTGACCCAAGAAGACTGGAAGTCCACATTTGGGGGACGTAGCTGTTGTTCCCTGAAGGTAGACGGGGTCGAGGTGTGTGAAGGCATGAAGGTAGAGGAAGCAACGATCTCATCGTTTTATTCTTATTTTGTGTTTGATCTTGAATACCAACCCAAAAAAAGAACACTCAGATTCATCCAGCGATGTATTGTGAAAATGAATGTGAAGGGAGTGTATTTCACTTTGAAAAAAGGAATTCTCTCACCATGCAACACATCCACAACAAAAACATCTTGTGTGGCATACTTGACATTGTTAACGGTTACTTCTGAAACATGTATAACTTTATCTTCACTTAAAGAAACATCAGTGAAATATTGCTCTAGAGCACACTGGAGAGTAAGTGGTAAGGAACAAAATGGAGTGCTAGTACTGCTTCTTGGTACCTTCTCAAAATCCTCTAAATTATTTGAAGAAAAGTCCCAGCATTGTTTTAACTGGTACGTTTGCTCAGAGTGGAAGCTATATTAATGAAATTACGACAATTGCAATATTCTTAAAAATTTGGTGTTTGCTTCAAACTTCATGCACCAGTGAGAATGAAGAGGCCCAAACATTGACCTTAATCTTCAATAATGAATTAAATAATGGCATTTTGGTGTAATAAAATTTCCAAATACAGCTTTTCAACTCTGTCAAAAATTCTTGCACAAGTAATATCTAAAAGAGATTCTCGCTTCACACCGTTGGAGCTAGAACAATATCTACAATTTCTCGGGAAACCAGGTATACACGCCAATATTGGCACAATGAAATACGATGTGCGATCAAAAAAGGAATAAGTCTAAAATGCACTATTTCTGAGATGCCGAGCCCGCAATGCCTCCTTATTATAGTAGTCTTTGAGACCACCGTGCTGGCTTATTTGCTCTATCATTTTGACCTATTCTCATTCTCAGTAGCTTTTCTCTTGTATGCTAATATTTTTTTTTATGCACATGGCACAGGACAAGTTTCAAAACTAAAGGTATGACACCCTCTATCATGTCATGCATTATGTCTGGAGATAAGGACTTAGTAACATCTACACTGTACCCCATATGTTACTCTACTGTCAGGATCTAACCTCAATTTACAGTATTCTTTCAATTTGAACTGAGAAGAGAACTCTCTTGATGCTTCCTCAAAAAAAAAAATCATTGGACTGTAAATCTTGAAGTTCAGGACCTCCTTCGACATCAAAACAATTTTCTTTGATATAAAATATAAATTCATATTTCTCCTTTTTTGTTTTTTTTAAACAATCAAAATAGAAAAAGTTTACATCACTAAGTATTTCTTGCTGAACAGATTCTAGTAAATTGTGTTTTTCCTGTATTTTAGGATGAAGCTACAAAGATTATTTTTAAAGGCATCATGGGCGAGTAAGTCCCACATGTTGGACCAACTTCATGAGAGTTAAAGTTTTTCTTTGGCACTTGGGTCATTGTTATACACAAGGATGTAAACAAGGCATTTAGAAATTAAGATTTAGTAGATGAGGTTTATTGATCTGGGTACAGTCGTTGTCAGATGTTTTTGTTGTGGATGTGTTGCATGGTGAGAGAATTCCTCTTTTTTTTAGAATGAAATACATTTTTAATGTGGACACTACATGGGTTCTTTGTGGAAAACTGATATTTCCAAAGTATTTTAGCCAGCACGCAGATGAGGTACCTGGAGATCTGTCTTTGTGGCAATGAAATACAGTTGTAAGACTGTTTAAAAATTACACCTTCAGATTGTACAAATATTTTAGCACTGGTGTGTATCGACTAATCTTTAGATGTTGTATCTTTCTTTATAACTTTGGTCATTAAAGTGTATTGCAAATGAAGATTGTGGTGTGTGGGAGTTATTCACTTTCTAGTATTTGAATTTTGTACAATTTAACTTCTTTTAAATCATTGATTGTGGGAAAACAAAACATTGCCTTCTTTTCCTCTCATTCTTTTCTATTTAACAAGGGACTATTTTGCCACTTTATAGGTACAATGGCATCGTCGCTGGGGTGGTACCCCTAACAAGAACAAATTGGTACTATCTAATCGGGGGGTACGGTTTTGTACCAGTGGATTAAGGTACAAATGTATTGCTAAGGTACAAAATTGTCTCTCAAAAGGTACAGTATAAAAGGGGTACAATTCTGTACCTATGGTAAGGGTACTATTGCTGTACCTCGGGGGTACCCCCCCCGTGACGCAGTCATTTGTACCTTTGAAGGAACATATTCAAGGGTACATATTTGTACCTAAAAGGCACAAACTGTAGGGGTACTTCTTTGTACCCATTAATATGGTACAAGTTTGTTCCCATTGGGGTACTGCCCCAGCGGACGAGCATTTGTACCTTTTTTTACTTTTCTGTACCTTTATTTCTGAGAGTGCATAAGGTTAAAAATAGATCGCCGGCGAGCCGTTATGCATAGCTACTGTATATGACTGTAACGCTAAATATATATTTGAATCCGTTTATAAGGTCTGCAACTGACGCCTGCCAGCTTGGTTAGCAAGGTGCAATCTAGCTAGCAAACTGATATTAATTGGGGATGCTAACGTTCGCTAACGAAAAAACAGTATTTAAAAATGTTTACTTACCAGAAAAACTGAACTGCCGACTCCTTTGAGTGTCTTGTCATCCAACCGAACGCTGAACAAGACATTATTAGGCGACCGAGTGTCACAGTCACTACGAAGAAAGCTGGTCAAACTCCAAAATGAAGTTGCGATGGACTTCGGATAAGCTTTGCTAAACCTCTGTCATGATTGACAGACCGCGAACTGTCAATCACATCATAGCCACGCCCTAAAACACCCTCTGCTTTATCGTCGATTTTAAAATCAATGAGACCATAATTCAAAAAATGAACATCATTCTGTGTTGCAGAAGACTTAAAACTAGCGATTGAGGCCATAAACTCATTATGAAGAGGTTTACTGAGGTAATAAATCAAGTGAGAAGTGGGTCACTTTCTCATAGACTTCTACAGAAACCGACCTCCTTTTGCAACCGCACGTGTCGCCCCCTGCTGGAATTCAGATAGAATGCAGCTTTAAGGCACTTCCGCATTTGCAGCACTTTGCGAAACCGGATGGACTGTCCACTAATATATACAGTCTATGGTCTCGTATGCGTGTATCTGTGTGTGTGTATGTGCGTTTGTGTGTGTATCTTTGTCTGTGTGTGTGTCTGTGTGTGTATCTGTGTGTGTGTGTGTGTGGTGTGTTCTGTCTGTACGTGTGTGTATCTGTGTGTGTGTGTGTGTATCTGTGTGTGTGTGTGTGTGTGTGTGTGTGTGGTGTGTGTGTGTGTGTGTGTGGGCTTGTTTAACTATATTGGTGGCGTCCAACAACCGAGAGTCCAGTATACTTGTGGGGTCCCCGACAGCTATTGTGGGTTCAAAATGCTGGACCCCACAAGTTTAAAGGGCTGTTTGAGGGTTAAGATTTGGTTTTAGGATTAGGGTTAGAATTAGGTTAAGGTGAGGGTTAGGGTAAGGGTTAAAGCCCATGTTGCAAGTTAACCCACCACTGTTGATTAATAGGTACATATAGCACTCAATATATGTATATCATTGTTAAAAATGTCTCCAAATAGTGTTAAAGGAGTTGTTTGTTTGTTTTTTTCGGAATTTGGTGATGACGTCACGTTAGGGGTGTGTATCAGCCTGGTACTAGAACTATGGGGACTGACTGGGATGAGGAAGAGGGTTTTTACTGTCAGTGAATAGCACCAAGTGAAAGTCAATGTTTTATTTATATCTAGTGACAGTGATCATGTCGTTAGTTCAGATAAGTACCAGTAAACTTATCTAGATCTAGAAAATACAAAGCATCATGCTAGCTATATGCTAACTTGCCAGTCCCACCTGTGAAATCCCGATGGTTGTAAACACATAGATATGATTGATATCATGATTACATATCTCACGTTTTGATGGTAGCCTACTAGCTCCAGTAACAACATATTTGCCTTGTGTTTATTTATTACTTGGATGGGGATGCTGTTCAGCTTCTCACAAGTTTAGACAGCTAGCTAACGCTTACGCCGACGCTCGCTTAACGTTAACGCACGGTATTAGCCTAGCCGGCTAGGTAAATATTACGAGTGCCTTTGGAGTTTCCTATATCTCGTCCCACGTTGTCAACATAAGACTTGTGACGTTAGTGCTCCTTTTGTACCATAACTTTATTGAATGAAACGTTAAACTTGCGCTCCTCCCGAGATGTTTTTTTAGTTAGTTAGTTACACACAAATCTAACTGGCTATAGTTAGCCGTACGTATGCTAGCGGACATTAGCTAACGTTGCATAGCCAGCAAGCAGCTTCGGCGAGCTAACCTCGACAGCTAACACATCCATGTGTCTCCATTTCAAACATCACTGCAGATTGACTGCTTTTAACAGCAGAGGTTGATTGTGGGCGACATACTGTCGCGAGTTAGCTCGCCGCAACTACTGGCGATTGCCGAAGTTGCTGGCTGGCTACATAACGTTAGCTAATCCCGCTAGCATACGACAGGCTAACTATAGCCAGTTAGCTTTGTGTGTAATGTTACAAAAAACACCTATTTTTGCAGGAGCGAAGCTTAATATTTCATTCAATAAAAGTATGGCACAAAGGAGCACTAACGCCACATGTATTGTGTTGACAACGGACGAACCCGGCTGGGCAGTTGTAATACCGGTATTTAACTAGCAGTCTAAGCTAACGCTGTTGCGTTAACGTGAAGCAAACGTCGCGTATCGTTAGCTAGCTGTTTAAACTTGTGAAAAGCCGAATAGCATCCCCGTCCGCTGCCTTTCACTTCCCCAATATTATTATACACATAATAAAGACACATTGACTCGGTCGAGACCAGAAGCCATATTTTGCCAGATCAGTGGCAGAAACCGTGACCGGACAGTGAACCGAGACGGGGCTTTCGCCTGTCGTCCCCCAACGTGACGTCATGCAATGCATTGTGGGGAGAAGACAAACCGCTGTAAAATAGTACCTACTTTCGTGTTATATTCTGTTTTGTGGATACCTAACAACATCAAATACATGAATACCAGTTTAAATGTTTATTACCAACAAGCAATTACCACAAATTCGTTTGATATATTTGTGTGTATTTGCGTTGTGTGTTTGTGTGTCTGTGTGTGGGTCTCTGTGTGTGTGTGTGTCTGTGTGTATCTGTGTGTGTGTGTGTCTGTCTGTATGTGTGTATCTGCATGTGTGGTCTGTGTGTGTGTTTCTGTGTGTGTGTGTGTGTCTGTTTGTATCGTGTGTGTGTATGTGTGTGCATCTGTGTGTGTGTTGCGTATGTGTGCTGTGTGTGTTTGTGTGTGTATGTGTGTGTATTTGTGTGTGTGCGCCTGTGTTGTGTGTGTATTGTGTGTGTGTATGTGTGTGTGTGTCTCTGTGTATGTATGTGTGTATCTGTGTGTGTTTGTGTGTGTCTGTTGTTTATCGGTGTGTGTATGTGTTGCGTGTCTGTGTGTGTATGTGTGTTTGTGTGTGTTTATCTGTGTGTGTGTGTGTGTGTGTGTTCTCTGTGTCTGTGTGTGTGTATCTGTGTGTGTATGTGCATTTGTGTGTGTTTATCTGTGTGTGTGTGTGTGTGTGTCTCTGTGGCTTTGTGTGTGTATCTGTGTGTGTGTGTCTGTCTGTGTCTGTGTGTGTATGTGCATTTGTGTGTGTGTATCTGTGTGTGTGTGTGTGTGTATGTGTGTTTGTGTGTGTGTGTATCTGTGTGTGTGTTACTGTGTCTGTGTGTATCTGTGTGTATTTGCGGTGTGTTGTGTATCTGTGTCGTGTGTGTGTCTGTGTGTGTGGGTCTCTGTGGGTCTCTGTGTGTGTGGGTCTCTGTGTGTGTGTGTGTCTGTGTGTGTATCTGTGTGTGTGTGTCTGTCTGTATGTGTGTATCTGCGTGTGTGTGTGTCTATGTGTGTGTTACTGTGTCTGTGTGTATCTGTGTGTGTGTGTCTGTGTGTGTGGGTCTCTGTGTGTATCTGTGTGTGTGTGTCTGTCTGTATGTGTGTATTAGGGCTTTGACTTTTGACCAAAAATCCTATTCGAAGTTCGTTTGTATATTAATATTAATATTCGAATATGTTCGAATATTTATTAATAATATTTTGACCATTAAATGCCTTCATTTAAAAATAAAAATTAAGTCAGACCCTGGATTAAACACAAACAGTGTGCTTCGACAGGAAGATCGGAGCTTTCCCCGTAGCCTACGTAAGCGGTCTGATGTTTATACTGCGTGCTTG
This sequence comes from Perca fluviatilis, assembly GCF_010015445.1. Lineage (NCBI taxonomy): Eukaryota > Metazoa > Chordata > Actinopteri > Perciformes > Percidae > Perca > Perca fluviatilis. Next base: position 43,305,953 of record NC_053116.1, read on the forward strand.
TGTAAAGCGTGTCGAGCCAGTGTGTGTGTGTGTGTGTGTGTGTGTGTGTGTGTGTGTGTGTGTGTGTGTGTGTGTGTGTGTGTGTGTGTGTGTGGGCGGTGTGTTAATTTAGTGTATTTTTTTCCCAAAAGCTTTTAGCTTTTCAAAAGCGACTAGCGACAAATCTGGCGACTTTTGTAGAAAAGACAGCGCCAGTATTTCTCTCCTGTGGCCGCGAAACAGTCACCTTTCTCTTCTGTTGTGTGACTGAGGAGCAGCACCCCCTGTGCTCTCTCCTCATGTGCAGCAGCACTGACCAGGCAGGTAGAAAGGGGAGAAGGGACAGGGTGCGGAGCCGGTGTAGGTAGGAGAGGTATGGAAAGCCTTAAGGGTCACAATTCGTCACAATTCGCGACGTGCTTTGAACGGCGGTTTGGCAGCCACCTGGCGTTTATTAAACGCCACTACACGTCTAATAAACGCCACCTGGGGGTTAATAAACGCCACCACACGTGTGACGTCACCAGGCGTTTAATAAACGCCACCAGATGCTTATTAGACACCTGGTGGCGTTTTGATAATCAACTCCCCCCTGTGGCTTTCACAGCCAATAGATTTGAACTCTAATCACCCAATCAGTAAAGAAGGAGGTCAGGCAACACTAATCAAGCACAGATCTCCTTTGCAGCTTGTTTAAGCAGCCCAAAGAAAATGCACAACTTTGTAGTATGTTACTTTTGTATTGCCAGACATCAGTAGGCACTGGGTGCTCATA
>NC_053116.1:43311706-43364206 GCF_010015445.1 Perca fluviatilis
AAGGACCAGGTTGTGCATCAGGAAGAGGTGGTGTAGGGCAAGAATGGGGGAGTAGGGGAGGGGAGGAGGGGTGAGAGGAGAGAGGGGAGAGGGAGGTGGAGGGGCATGGGGGAGAGGGAAGGAGAAAGGGATGAGAGGGAGGAGGGAAGTATAGTAGGAAGGGGGTGGAAAAAAAGGCTGAGTTTAGGATGAGGAGGGAGTGAGAAGGTGGGGAGTATTTGGAGAGGGATGGGGGAGGGATAGTTATAGAAGTAGTAGGATGAGAGAGGGTAGTAGGAGGAGGGGGAGGGAGGAGTAAAAGAGAAGAGAGGAAGGTGGGGGGAGGAGGAAGATAGGAGTGGCGGCCTGCTGGTGTGTGGAAGTGGTGGGAAGTTGTCCGGGGAGAGGCTGAGATGGGCGGAGGGACCTCCCTCCGTCCTGGGGACCCCTAGTTCTGAGGGTCCCTCAGTGTGGGAGACAGAGAGGAGGCTGTAAGTTTCCTCCTATACTAGCCCTACCCCATTGAAGTGCCTTGTTAAAAGATGCCTGTTGCGAAGGTGGAAGGTCCTGCAGCTGTGTGGCAAAGGATGTGTCGTAGTGGTCTCTGGTATGTTCATGTTATTGTTCATCCATGTGTCTGTGTTAAAGTTTGACCAGTTCTAATGTGTTATTGTTTGGTGAGGAAGGTTTGATGAAGGATGTTAGTCTGTTGATTTGTCTCATCATTCCATGTGGAAAGGCATATGTGTAATGTGTTATTTATGATTTCTGGAGTGGTGTATGGCCTGTAGGAGTTTGAGGGCAATATGCTTTGGTGTGGTGAAAATATATAGTTGATTGTAACGCTTTGAGGATTGGCCTGTTGATGGAGGAGGTGCAGAATGGGGCGATGTTTGCGATCGCTCCCACCCCTCCCCGTGAAGCATAGCTGGTGAGTCAAACACCTATTGTGAAGGGGTTATGGGCATACCTGCCACAAAGCTGCAGGACAGTCCCAGCCACCTGCAAAAACGCCAAAAGAACATGAGGAATGGTCAACTAGACCCAAGACAGTCGGAGAAGACCACCTGTAGAAATAAAACTGTTTTTTACGTTAAAATTAAAAATAAAAAAAAAAAAATAATTAAAAAGCCTATCAATAGGTCCGATGAACCTCAGTAAGGGAATAAAGTTGGATGTAAAGAAAAAGGGGGTTTAAGAAAGTAAGAGAAAGGTAAAAAAAAAGTTAGGCAACTTGACACTGTATAGTAAAAGGTTACAGTCAGGGGTAGAAGACTTAAAACTCACAGGTTAGGAGGCCCTCGTTTGTGGCTTGGAGGTGGCCTTTGCCAGGAGGGGCTAGATGACATTGCGAATCGGCTTTACAATGAAACACATTTCACACTTTGAAACTAGCTGTTGGATTCAAATGCCAATCACGGCATATATGCTGCCAGCGGAGACAGCATCCAACAGATTATTTCAAAGTGTCAGAAACACGCACTCCTTGCGAAGCCCGGCGCTAGATGACATTGCGAATCCGGCTTTACAATGAAGCTGTTTCACACTTTGAAACTGGCTGTTAGTTCACGTACTTAATCACTGACATATACTGCCAATGAGAACAGCATCAAAGATTATTTCAAAGTGTCAGAAACACACTCATTCGCGAGAAGATTGCTTTACAATACCAGAATGGCTACACAAACGCCATGTGGTTCAGTCTCATTAAAATCTGGCCACCAGCTGGCTCAATCGCGTGTGATATCTTGCTAATTTCACATGTCGCGGTGCGTACACCGATACATGGCATTTTACTTCAGTTAAACCCTTACACCTCGCCCGTGTATGAAAAAACAACACTTTGGATCTTTTATCATACGGAAAGAGACAGCAAGTTTATTGTAGAGGTTAGAAACAAAGGACCCTACCTGTATGTGGCAGGTATTTACCATTGCAGAGATTGTTACCCGTTCCAACATCCCATTTCATCCTTATCCTAACCTTAACCATTCTAGCACGGTGGTGCGTAAGCACAACTGTCATTATTTTACGAGTGCCAACCACCTGCTAGGAGATGCCAGACTAGCACCCACAGGTGAGGGCTGTTACCCCAACCCCCTTACCTAAACTTAACCATTTTAGCACAGTGGTGCCTAAACCCAACTGTCGTTATTTGCAAAGCTGGCCTTACAATGCCGGCTTGGATAGGTGGCATTGCGAAGCCGACTTTACAAGGCCCGCAGGGAGCCACCCATCGGCCCACAGAAAGGGGCTAACCTCCCGGGTATACATTCAGGAAAAAGGGCCCACCTCGGTCGAGGTCCGGAACCCACACTTAAGCCCCCGCTATGGCCACACTTAACCCGGACGGAAATATTTTCGTGCCCTGGTATCACCATTTCAATATTGCGAGTCCGGCTTTGCAATGGCGAACTGAAATTGCGAGGCGGCTTTACAATGGCGAAGTGAAATTGCGAGGCCGGCTTTACAATGGCGGAAATTAGAATTGCTAGGCCGGCTTTACAATGGAGAAGCGAGAATTCGCGAGGCCGGCTTTGCAATGGCCGAGTGAAATTGCGGAGGCCGGCTTTACAATGTGAACAAAAGTGCGAGCCGGCTTTACAATGGCAAGCGACATTGCGAGGCCGGCTTTACAATGGGCGATGAGAGTGCGAGGCGGCTTTACAATGGCAAAGTGAAGTGCGAGGCCGGCCAACACCGTTTGAGGATCATCACGTGATGGTTGGCTATCACCCTTACCTAACCCTAACCTAACCTAACCTAACCTAACCTAACCTAACCCTAACCCTAACCTAACCCTAACCCTAACCCTTCAGTTAAACCCTTACACCTCGCGTGGAGAAAAACAACACTTTGGTTCTTTTTATCATGAAGAACAGCAAGTTTATTGTGAAGGTTAGAAACACCAAAGGACCCTACCTGTATGTGGGGGGTGTTACCATTGCAGAGATTGTTACCCGTACCAACATCCCATTTCATCCCTTATCCCTAACCTTAACCATTTCTAGCACGGTGGTGCGTAAGCACAACTGTCATTATTTACAGTGCCAACCACCTGCTAGGAGATGCCAGACTAGCACCCACAGGTGAGGGCTGTTCCCCACAACCCCTTACCTAAACTTAACCATTCTAGCACGAGTGGTGCCTAAACCCAACTGTCGTTATTTGCAAAGCTGGCCTTACAATGCCGGCTTGGATAGGTGGCATTGCGAAGCCGACTTTACAAGGCCCCCGGGGAGCCACCCATCGGCCCACAGAAGGGCTAACCTCGGGGTATACATTCAGGAAAAGGGCCCACCTCGAGCGACCTTGACCTCCGGTCGGTCCGGGAACCCACGTAAGCCCCCGCTATGGCCACACTTAACCCGGCGCGAAATATTTTACGTGCCCTGGTCTACCATTTCAATATTGCGGGGGCCGGCTTTGCAATGGCGGAGTGAAATTGCTAGGCCGGCTTTACAATGGAAAGTGAAGTGCGAGGCCGGCTTTACAATGGCGAAGTGAAATTGCGAGGCCGGCTTTACAATGGCAAAGTGAAGATGCGAGGCGGCCCGGTAACCTACGTTTGAGGATCATCACTTGATGATGCGTGGCTATCACCCTTACCTAGTTCCCAGGTTGGCGTACATTTTCAAAGTGTCAAAAAACACACTCCTTGCGAAACCCGCATTGCTAGATGACATTGCGAATCCGGCTCTACAATGAAACACATTTTCACACTTTGAAACTAGCTGTTGGATTCCGTAGCGAATCGCGGCATATATGCTACCAGCGAGGAACAGCATCAACAGATTATTTCAAAGTGTCAGAAACACACTCATTCGCGAAGCTGGCTTTACAATGCCAGAATGGGTGAATACGCACACACCATGTGGTTCCAGTCTCGTCCAAATCTGGCCACCAGCTGGCTCAATCGCATGGCGTATCTTGCTAATTTCACGCGTCGCGGTGCATGCACCGATACATGGCATTAGCTTCAGTTAAACCGCTTCACGCCTCGCCGTATGAAAAACAACACTTTGGTTCTTTTTATCATGAAAGAACAGCAAGTTTATTGTGAAGGTTCAAAACACCAAAGGACCCTACCTGTATGTGTGGGCTGTTACCATTGCAGAGATTGTTACCCGTTACCAACATCCCATTTCATCCATTATCCCTAACCTTAACCATTTCTAGCACGGTGGTGCGTAAGCACAACTGTCATTATTTCACAATGCTGGCTTCACGGTGCCAACCACCTGCTAGGAGATGCCAGACTAGCACCCACAGGTGAGGGCTGTTACCCCAACCCCCCTTACCTAAACTTAACCATTCTAGCACAGTGGTGCCTAAAACCCAACTGTCGTTATTTGCAAAGCTGGCCTTACAATGCCGGCTTGGATAGGAGTGGCATTCGCGAAAGCCGACTTTACAAGGCCCCCCAGGGGAGCCACCCATCGGCCCACAGAAGGGGCTAACCTCCCGGGTATACATTCAGGAAAAGGGCCCACCTCAGGCGCACCTTGACCTGCGGTCGGTCCGGGAACCCACACTTAAGCCCCCGCTATGGCCACACTTAACCCGGCCGAAATATTTTTGCGTGCCCTGGTCTACATTTCAATATTGCGAGTCCGGCTTTGCAATGGCGAACTGAAATTGCGGGGCCGGCTTTACAATGGCGAAGTGAAGTGCGAGGCCGGCTTTACAATGGCGAGTGAAATTGCTAGGGCCGGCTTTACAATGGAAGCGAAATGCGGGGCCGGCTTTGCAATGGCGAGAGTGAAGAGTGCGAGGCCGGCTTTACAATGCGAAGCAAAGGTGCGAGGCGGCTTTACAATGGCAAAGCGACATTGCGAGGCGGCTTTACAATGGCGACGATGAAGTGCGGGCCGGCTTTACAATGGCAAAGTGAAGTGCGAGGCCGGCCAACCTACGTTTGAGGATCATCACTTGATGATGCGTGGCTATCACCCTTACCTAACCCTAACCCTAACCCCCTAACCCTAACCCTACCTAACCCTAACCTAACCTAACCCTAACCCCTAACCTAACCCTAACCTAACCCTAACCTAACCCTAACCCTTGTGGCCTTGTCCCTCGCATGGATTCCACCCACTTTCACCAGGCACTAATTACAATCTTACAAATAGCATTTTTGCTGAATGCAATCATCACAGTCATGTTGGAGGATCTTACATACTCATTAAGCAATGTTTTGCATTTTCCTGGACTGGTGGCCGGATGCTTGGTGGCATTGTGGCATATAGCGGTCTTGTTGATCTCTACCTGCTGTAGCATAGCTCTGTTAGCTTGAGGATTTACTCATTGCTGGCTGTCTTTCGCGTTTGGACATGCACGCGGCTAATGGAGGCACGATAGTCCCACCTGAGTTTCCTCACAAACCTTTAGGCCTTGTAAAGGCATGGTTACAGCTTTTGAGCTTCATACCGCTCCCACAAAAGCCTGTTAAGTTATCTGTATACTGCTCCACACCATCCTACAGCCACTTGACCTCCATGATTGTATACAGTGGAATTTATAACTCAATTCCCTATAATTCCACTCTTTTCTGGCCCTTTAAAAGCCCATTGGAGCATAAAAGGCTTTAGCCACGCCCACTGATGCATACTTAATAGATTGGAGTGATTTTTCACCTTTTTCTACTCACTTTTCACCACCATACTAATGTCTAATCGACACCAAATTGATCCATTTTGCCATGTGCTTCCTTCCTAGTGTTCCTTTTGCACTTCAAGGCCTTTTTAGGTTTTAGTGTTGAAACCATGACACAGCAGACTGGTGCAGGTGAAGACAGCACAGCACAGCCTGTTCATGTCCTTTTTGGACTCTAACAGTGCCTCCTGTAGTTGGGCGGTGTATGGAACACAGGAAGTGATCACATGCTTTGAACTTATTCTATTTTCGGAGGTTCAAGTGGATCCGGTGGTAAGTGATAATTGTATATTGCTTTTTATATTTTATGCATCTGATTTTCTGATCATTTTCACTTTACTAAGGTATTGTTATATCTAGACTGTGAATAATAAAAATAATAAATATAAAACTAACCTCAAATGTTTCCAATTGGCTATGGGACACTCCGGGGTCTGATCAACCTCTGGAGGGCCACCCTCGGATGAAGGTGTACAGTGATAATGGCGAAACACCTGATGACTCTGAGGTCCACTGCTGATGATGTGTCCCACAATTTGCATTAAATCTTAATAAGTATGTGTGAAAGACTGTTTGTCATTTTGCAGGACATAATCAGAATAGGACCCAGAGATAATGTTTTTGGCTCTTGACCTAAACTTAATTAAGTGGTTTTAGCCTAACATTACCTAAGATTTTTTAATCTAACCATAACTAAATGCTTTCTAGCCTAACATAACCCAAGATTTTTTAATCTAACCATAACCAAGTGCTTTCTAGCCTAACCATAACCCAAGATTTTTTAATCTAACCATAACCAAGTGCTTTCTAGCCTAACCATAACCCAAGCTTTTTTAATCTAACCATAACCAAGTGCTTTCTAGCCTAACCATAACCCAAGATGTTTTAATCTAACCATAACCAAGTGCTCTTTAGCCTAACCATAACCTGGTGTTTTTCAATCTGGCCTAACCCAGTGCTTCTTCGCCTAACCATAACCAATTGGTTTTCAACACAATCAAACCAAAGACCTCTTGGTCCATCTTTATTGTCTTTTGACTTTCCCAGGCTTACCCCGTGGTCTCCGTGGTGCCTTTATCTCCATTTCTAGGCTAATCCCATGTGGTCTCCATGGTAGGCCTTCACTTTGGCTTTTGGGCAACCCGCGTGGTCTCCATTGAGTACGCCTGGATTTCCTTTTCCAGGCTGATCCCATGCGGTCTCCATGGTAAGCCTCCTCCATCTCTACAGCTCTAACCAAGGGTCTTTGAACCAAATTTGAAGCACTTTTTCCCATCTCGTTAAAGTTTAACATAACAGAGATTAGATGCCAAATTGTTTGTGGACTGGGGTCCCTCTGTGGGGGCGGGGTCACTTGGTTGTGTGGATGTGGCCTGGTTTGTGCTTAAGATGACTTCAATACCCATGGTTTCCATGGTGAGTTTTCATCTTCCTTACAAAGCCCTACCCAGCCACGTACCGACCCGTAGAGCCTTGTGGCCTTGTCCCTCGCATGGATTCCACCCACTTTCACCAGGCACTAATTACAATCTTACAAATAGCATTTTTGCTGAATGCAATCATCACAGTCATGTTGGAGGGATCTTACATACTCATTAAGCAATGTTTTGCATTTTTCCTGGACTGGTGACGGATGCTAGGTGGCATTGTGGCATATAAGCGGTCTTGTTGATCTCTACCTGCTGTAGCATAGCTCTGTTAGCTTGAGGATTTACTCATTGCTGGCTGTCTTTGCGTTTGGACATGCCGCGACTAATGGAGGGCCACGATAGTCCCACCTGAGTTTCCTCACAAACCTTTAGGCCTTGTAAGGCATGGTTACAGCTTTTGAGCTTCATACCGCTCCCACAAAAGCCTGTTAAGTTATCTGTATACTGCTCCACACCATCCTACAGCCACTTGACCTCCATGATTGTATACGAGTGGAATTTATAACTCAATTCCCTATAATTCCACTCTTTTCTGGCCCTTTAAAGCCCATTGGAGCATAAAAGGCTTTAGCCCCGCCCACTGATGCATACTTAATAGATTGGAGTGATTTTTCACCTTTTCTACTCACTTTTTCACCACCATACTAATGTCTAATCGACACCAAATTGATCCATTTTGCCATGTGCTTCCTTCCTAGTGTTCCTTTTGCACTTTTAAGGCCTTTTTAGGTTTTAGTGTTGAAACCATGACACAGCAGACTGGTGCAGGTGAAGACAGCACAGCACAGCCTGTTCATGTCCTTTTGGACTCTAACAGTTCCTCCTGTAGTTGGCGGTTGTATGGAACACAGGAAGTGATCACATGCTTTGAACTTATTCTATTTTCGGAGGTTCAAGTGGATCGGTTGGTAAAGTGATAATTGTATATTGCTTTTTTATATTTTATGCATCTGATTTTCTGATCATTTTCACTTTACTAAGGTATTGTTATATCTAGACTGTGAATAATAAAAATAATAAATATAAAACTAACCTCAAATGTTTCCAATTGGCTATGGGACACACTCCGGGGTCTGATCAACCTCTGGAGGGCCACCCTCGGATGAAGGTGTACAGTGATAATGGCGAAACACCTGATGACTCTGAGGTCCACTGCTGATGATGTGTCCCACAATTTGCATTAAATCTTAATAAGAATGTGTGAAAGACTGTTTGTCATTTTGCAGGACATAATCAGAATAGGACCCAGAGATAATGTTTTTGGCTCTTGACCTAAACTTAATTAAGTGGTTTTTAGCCTAACATTACCTAAGATTTTTAATCTAACCATAACTAAATGCTTTCTAGCCTAACATAACCCAAGATTTTTTAATCTAACCATAACCAAGTGCTTTCTAGCCTAACCATAACCCAAGATTTTTTAATCTAACCATAACCAAAGTGCTTTCTAGCCTAACCATAACCCAAGCTTTTTTAATCTAACCATAACCAGGTGCTTTTTTAGCCTAACCATAACCCAAAGATGTTTTAATCTAACCATAACCAAGTGCTCTTTAGCCTAACCATAACCTGGTGTTTTCAATCTGTGCTAACCAGTGCTTCTTCGCCTAACCATACCAAATGGTGGTTTCAACACAATCAAACCAAAGACCTCTTGGTCCATCTTTATTGTCTTTTGACTTTCCCAGGCTTACCCCGCGTGGTCTCCGTTGGTGCCTTTATCTCCATTTCTAGGCTAATCCCATGTGGTCTCCATGGTAGGCCTTCACTTTGGCTTTGGGCAACCCACGTGGTCTCCATTAGTGCGCCTGGATTTCCTTTTCAGAGGCTGATCCCATCGCGGTCTCCATGGTAAGCCTCCTCCATCTCTACAGCTCTAACCAAGGGTCTTTGAACCAAATTTGAAGCACTTTTTCCCATCTCGTTAAAGTTTAACATAACAGAGATTAGATGCCAAATTGTTTGTGGACTGGGGTCCCTCTGTGGGGGCGGGGTCACTTGGTTGTGTGGATGTGGCCTGGTTTGTGCTTAAGATGACTTCAATACCCATGGTTTCCATGGTGAGTTTTCATCTTCCTTACAAAACCCTTACCCAGCCCGTACCGACCGCATCGGCCGCCTTGTGGCCTTGTCCCTCGCATGGATTCCACCCACTTTCACCAGGCACTAATTACAATCTTACAAATAGCATTTTTGCTGAATGCAATCATCACAGTCATGTTGGAGGATCTTACATACTCATTAAGCAATGTTTTGCATTTTCCTGGACTGGTGACGGATGCTTGGTGGCATTGTGGCATATAGCGGTCTTGTTGATCTCTACCTGCTGTAGCATAGCTCTGTTAGCTGAGGGATTTACTCATTGCTGGCTGTCTTTGCGTTTGGACGTACGGCGGCTAATGGAGAGCACGATAGTCCCACCTGAGTTTCCTCACAAACCTTTAGGCCTTGTAAGGCATGGTTACAGCTTTTGAGCTTCATACCGCTCCCACAAAAGCCTGTTAAGTTATCTGTATACTGCTCCACACCATCCTACAGCCCTTGACCTCCATGATTGTATACAGTGGAATTTATAACTCAATTCCCTATAATTCCACTCTTTTCTGGCCCTTTAAAAGCCCATTGGAGCATAAAAGGCTTTAGCCACGCCCACTGATGCATACTTAATAGATTGGAGTGATTTTTCACCTTTTCTACTCACTTTTCACCACCATACTAATGTCTAATCGACACCAAATTGATCCATTTTGCCATGTGCTTCCTTCCTAGTGTTCCTTTTGCACTTTAAAGGCCTTTTTAGGTTTTAGTGTTGAAACCATGACACAGCAGACTGGTGCAGGTGAAGACAGCACAGGCACAGCCTGTTCATGTCCTTTTGGACTCTAACAGTGCCTCCTGTAGTTGGCGGTGTATGGAACACAGGAAGTGATCACATGCTTTGAACTTATTCTATTTTCCGGAGGTTCAAGTGGATCCGGTGGTAGAGTGATAATTGTATATTGCTTTTTATATTTTATGCATCTGATTTTTCTGATCATTTTTCCTTTACTAAGGTATTGTTATATCTAGACTGTGAATAATAAAAATAATAAATATAAAACTAACCTCAAATGTTTCCAATTGGCTATGGGACACACTCCGGGGTCTGATCAACCTCTGGAGGGCCACCCTCGGATGAAGGTGTACAGTGATAATGGCGAAACACCTGATGACTCTGAGGTCCACTGCTGATGATGTGTCCCTCAATTTGCATTAAATCTTAATAAGAATGTGTGAAAAGACTGTTTGTCATTTTGCAGGACATAATCAGAATAGGACCCAGAGATAATGTTTTTGGCTCTTGACCTAAACTTAATTAAGTGGTTTTAGCCTAACATTACCTAAGATTTTTTAATCTAACCATAACTAAATGCTTTCTAGCCTAACATAACCCAAGATTTTTTAATCTAACCATAACCAAGTGCTTTCTAGCCTAACCATAACCCAAGATTTTTTAATCTAACCATAACCAAGTGCTTTCTAGCCTAACCATAGCTTAAGCTTTTTAATCTAACCATAACCAAGTGCTTTCTAGCCTAACCATAACCCAAGATGTTTTAATCTAACCATAACCAAGTGCTCTTTAGCCTAACCATAACCTGGTGTTTTTCAATCTGGCCTAACCCAGTGCTTCTTCGCCTAACCATAACCAATTGGTTTTCAACACAATCAAACCAAAGACCTCTTGGTCCATCTTTATTGTCTTTTGACTTTCCCAGGCTTACCCGCGTGGTCTCCCGTGGTGCCTTTATCTCCATTTCTAGGCTAATCCCATGTGGTCTCCATGGTAGGCCTTCACTTTGGCTTTTGGGCAGCCCCGTGGTCTCCATTGAGTGCGCCTGGATTTCCTTTTTCCAGGCTGATCCCATCCGGTCTCCATGGTAAGCCTCCTCCATCTCTACAGCTCTAACCAAAGGGTCTTTGAACCAAATTTGAAGCACTTTTTTCCCATCTCGTTAAAGTTTAACATAACAGAGATTAGATGCCAAATTGTTTGTGGACTGGGGTCCCTCTGTGGGGGCAGGGTCACTTGGTTGTGTGGATGTGGCCTGGTTTGTGCTTAAGATGACTTCAATACCCATGGTTTCCATGGTGAGTTTTCATCTTCCTTACAAAACCCTTACCCAGCCCATTACCGACGCGCTCCGGCCGCCTTGTGGCCTTGTCCTCGCATGGATTCCACCCACTTTCACCAGGCACTAATTACAATCTTACAAATAGCATTTTTGCTGAATGCAATCATCACAGTCATGTTGGAGGATCTTACATACTCATTAAGCAATGTTTTGCATTTTCCTGGACTGGTGGCGGATGCTTGGTGGCATTGTGGCATATAGCGGTCTTGTTGATCTCTACCTGCTGTAGCATAGCTCTGTTAGCTTGAGGATTTACTCATTGCTGGCTGTTCTTGCGTTTGGACATGCCGCGGCTAATGGAGAGCGATAGTCCCACCTGAGTTTCCTCACAAACCTTTAGGCCTTGTAAGGCATGGTTACAGCTTTTGAGCTTCATACCGCTCCCACAAAAGCCTGTTAAGTTATCTGTATACTGCTCCACACCATCCTACAGCCACTTGACCTCCATGATTGTATACAGTGGAATTTATAACTCAATTCCCTATAATTCCACTCTTTTCTGGCCCTTTAAAGCCCATTGGAGCATAAAGGCTTTAGCCACGCCCACTGATGCATACTTAATAGATTGGAGTGATTTTTCACCTTTTCTACTCACTTTTCACCACCATACTAATGTCTAATCGACACCAAATTGATCCATTTTGCCATGTGCTTCCTTCCTAGTGTTCCTTTTGCACTTTAAAGGCCTTTTTAGGTTTTAGTGTTGAAACCATGACACAACAGACTGGTGCAGGTGAAGACAGCACAGCACAGCCTGTTCATGTCCTTTTGGACTCTAACAGTGCCTCCTGTAGTTGGTGGTTGTATGGAACACAGGAAGTGATCACATGCTTTGAACTTATTCTATTTTCCGGAGGTTCAAGTGGATCCGGTGGTAAAGTGATAATTGTATATTGCTTTTTATATTTTATGCATCTGATTTTCTGATCATTTTCACTTTACTAAAGGTATTGTTATATCTAGACTGTGAATAATAAAAATAATAAATATAAAACTAACCTCAAATGTTTCCAATTGGCTATGGGACACACTCCGGGGTCTGATCAACCTCTGGAGGGCCACCCTCGGATGAAGGTGTACAGTGATAATGGCGAAACACCGTGATGCTCTAGGAGGTCCACTGCTGATGATGTGTCCCACCCAATTTGCATTAAATCTTAATAAGAATGTGTGAAAGACTGTTTGTCATTTTGCAGGACATAATCAGAATAGGACCCGAGATAATGTTTTTGGCTCTTGACCTAAACTTAATTAAGTGGTTTTAGCCTAACATTACCTAAGATTTTTTAATCTAACCATAACTAAATGCTTTCTAGCCTAACATAACCCAAGATTTTTTAATCTAACCATAACCAAGTGCTTTCTAGCCTAACCATAACCCAAGATTTTTTAATCTAACCATAACCAAGTGCTTTCTAGCCTAACCATAACCCAAACGCTTTTTAATCTAACCATAACCAAGTGCTTTCTAGCCTAACCATAACCCAAGATGTTTTAATCTAACCATAACCAAGTGCTCTTTAGCCTAACCATAACCTGGTGTTTTTCAATCTGGCCTAACCCAGTGCTTCTTCGCCTAACCATAACCAATTGGTTTTCAACACAATCAAACCAAAGACCTCTTGGTCCATCTTTATTGTCTTTTGACTTTCCCAGGCTTACCCCACGTGGTCTCCGTGGTGCCTTTATCTCCATTTCTAGGCTAATCCCATGTGGTCTCCATGGTAGGCCTTCACTTTGGCTTTTGGCAGCCCGTGGTCTCCGTTAGTGCGCCTGGATTTCCTTTTCAGGCTGATCCCATCCGGTCTCCATGGTAAGCCTCCTCCATCTCTACAGCTCTAACCAAGGGGTCTTTGAACCAAATTTGAAGCACTTTTTCCCATCTCGTTAAAGTTTAACATAACAGAGATTAGATGCCAAATTGTTTGTGGACTGGGGTCCCTCTGTGGAAGCGGGGTCACTTGGGTTGTGTGGATGTGGCCTGGTTTGTGCTTAAGATGACTTCAATACCCATGGTTTCCATGGTGAGTTTTCATCTTCCTTACAAAACCCCTACCCAGCCCGTACCGACCGCATCCGCCGCCTTGTGGCCTTGTCCCCGCATGGATTCCACCCACTTTCACCAGGCACTAATTACAATCTTACAAATAGCATTTTTGCTGAATGCAATCATCACAGTCATGTTGGAGGATCTTACATACTCATTAAGCAATGTTTTGCATTTTCCTGGACTGGTGACGGATGCTTGGTGGCATTGTGGCATATAAGCGGTCTTGTTGATCTCTACCAGCTGTAGCATAGCTCTGTTAGCTTGAGGATTTACTCATTGCTGGCTGTCTTTGCGTTTGGACATGCGCGGCTAATGGAGACACGATAGTCCCACCTGAGTTTCCTCTCACAAACCTTTAGGCCTTGTAAGGCATGGTTACAGCTTTTGAGCTTCATACCGCTCCCACAAAAGCCTGTTAAGTTATCTGTATACTGCTCCACACCATCCTACAGCCACTTGACCTCCATGATTGTATACAGTGGAATTTATAACTCAATTCCCTATAATTCCACTCTTTTCTGGCCGCTTAAAGCCCATTGGAGCATAAAAGGCTTTAGCCACGCCCACTGATGCATACTTAATAGATTGGAGTGATTTTTTCACCTTTTCTACTCACTTTTCACCACCATACTAATGTCTAATCGACACCAAATTGATCCATTTTGCCATGTGCTTCCTTCCTAGTGTTCCTTTTGCACTTTAAAGGCCTTTTTAGGTTTTAGTGTTGAAACCATGACACAGCAGACTGGTGCAGGTGAAGACAGCACAGCACAGCCTGTTCATGTCCTTTTGGACTCTAACAGTGCCTCCTGTAGTTGGCGGTGTATGGAACACAGGAAGTGATCACATGCTTTGAACTTATTCTATTTTTGGAGGGTTCAAGTGGATCCGGTGGTAAGTGATAATTGTATATTGCTTTTATATTTTATGCATCTGATTTTCTGATCATTTTCACTTTACTAAGGTATTGTTATATCTAGACTGTGAATAATAAAAATAATAAATATAAAACTAACCTCAAATGTTTCCAATTGGCTATGGGACACACTCCGGGGGTCTGATCAACCTCTGGAGGGCCACCCTCGGATGAAGGTGTACAGTGATAATGGCGAAACACCTGATGACTCTGAGGTCCACTGCTGATGATGTGTCCCACAATTTGCATTAAATCTTAATAAGAATGTGTGAAAGACTGTTTGTCATTTTGCAGGACATAATCAGAATAGGACCCAGAGATAATGTTTTTGGCTCTTGACCTAAACTTAATTAAGTGGTTTTAGCCTAACATTACCTAAGATTTTTTAATCTAACCATAACTAAATGCTTTCTAGCCTAACATAACCCAAGATTTTTTAATCTAACCATAACCAAGTGCTTTCTAGCCTAACCATAACCCAAGATTTTTTAATCTAACCATAACCAAGTGCTTTCTAGCCTAACCATAACCCAAGCTTTTTAATCTAACCATAACCAAGTGCTTTCTAGCCTAACCATAACCAAGATGTTTTAATCTAACCATAACCAAGTGCTCTTTAGCCTAACCATAACCTGGTGTTTTTCAATCTGGCCTAACCCAGTGCTTCTTCCGCCTAACCATAACCAATTGGTTTTCAACACAATCAAACCAAAGACCTCTTGGTCCATCTTTATTGTCTTTTGACTTTCCCAGGGGCTTACCCCGTGGTCTCCGTTGGTGCCTTTATCTCCATTTCTAGGCTAATCCCATGTGGTCTCCATGGTAGAGCCTTCACTTTGGCTTTGGCAACCCCGTGGTCTCCGTTGTACGCCTGGATTTCCTTTTTCAAGGCTGATCCCAATCGGGTCTCCATGGTAAGCCTCCTCCATCTCTACAGCTCTAACCAAGGGTCTTTGAACCAAATTTGAAGCACTTTTTCCCATCTCGTTAAAGTTTAACATAACAGAGATTAGATGCCAAATTGTTTGTGGACTGGGGTCCCTCTGTGGGGGCGGGTCACTTGGTTGTGTGGATGTGGCCTGGTTTGTGCTTAAGATGACTTCAATACCCATGGTTTCCATGGTGAGTTTTTCATCTTCCTTACAAAACCCTAACCCCTAACCTAACCTAACCCTAACCCTAACCTAACCCTACTTCTCTAACCCCAACCTCTCCCACCTTTTACCCTCCCATTTCCCTCTCCCTTTAACTCTTGCCTAAACCTACCCTTACCCCTTGACCCCTAACCTAACCATAACCTTTGTCTCGTCCTTGCTCCTGCCTCTCCTCTTGAGTCCCCTTCGGCACACAGGTTTGTGCAGCCTTTAACGCATTTTTTGCTGGGGGTTCCCTGCCTGGAGGGTGCGGGGGGCCCTGGGGTCTTGTTCCTGGCCAGTGGTTTGTGCATTTTAAGCCTGCGGCCCATGGCGGCGAGCACTTTTCTTCCTAACCCTAACCCTAACCTAACCTAACCCGGCTTTACAATGGCAAAGTGAAGTGCGAGGCCGGCTTTACTATGACGATGAAGTGCGAGGCGGCTTTACAATGGCAAAGTGAAATTTGCTAGGCCGGCTTTACAATGGCGAAGTTAAATTGAGGGCCGGCTTTACAATGGCAAAGCGAAATTGCTAGGCCGGCTTTACAATGGCGAAGTGAAATTGCGAGGCCGGCCAACACACGTTTGAGGATCATCACTTGATGATCGTGGCTATCACCCCCTTACCTAGTTCCCAGGTTGACGTACATTTTCAAAGTGTCAGAAACCCTCCTTGCGAAGCCGGCATTGCTAGATGACATTGCGATTCCGGCTTTACAATGAAACACATTTTCACACTTTGAAACTAGCTGTTGGATTCCGTAGCGAATGCGGCATATATGCTGCCAGCGGAACAGCATCCAACAGATTATTTCAAAGTGTCAGAAACACACTCATTGCAAAGCTGGCTTTACAATGCCAGAATGGCTAGACACACACACACACCATGTGGTTCCAGTCTCGTCCAAATCTGGCCACCAGCTGGCTCCAATCGCATTGACGTATCTTGCTAATTTCACCGCATGCGGTGCATGCACCGATACATGGCATTTGCTTCAGTTAAACCCTTACGCCTCGCCGTATGAAAAAACAACACTTTGGTTCTTTTTATCATGAAAGAACAGCAAGTTTATTGTGAAGGTTCAAAACACCAAAGGACCCTACCTGTATGTGTGGGCTGTTACCATTGCAGAGATTGTTACCCGCACCAACATCCCATTTCATCCCTTATCCCTACCTATACCATTTCTAGCACAGTGGTGCGTAAAGCACAACTGTCATTATTTGCAATGCTGGCTTCACAGTGCCAACCACCTGCTAGGAGATGCCAGACTAGCGCCCCACAGGTGAGGGCTGTTACCCCCAACCCCTTACCTAAACTTAACCATTCTAGCACAGTGGTGCTCTACCCAAACCCACTGTCGTTATTTGCAAAGCTGCGCCTTACAATGCCGGCTGGATAGGTGGCGTTGGCGAAGCAAGGCCCACCCAGGGGGCGACCCATCGGCCCACAGAAAGGGGCTAACCTCCCGGGTATACATTCAGGAAAAGGCCCACCTCAGGCGCACCTTGACCTCCGGTCGGTCCGGGAACCCACATAACCCCCCGCTATGGCCACACTTAAACCCGACACGAAATATTTTCGGTGCCCCGTTATACCATTTCAATATTGCGAGGCCGGCTTTGCAATGGCGAGTGATGAAATTGCGAGGCCGGCTTTACAGTGACAGCAGTGCGAGGCCGGCTTTACAATGGCGGAAATTGAATGTAGGGGCCGGCTTTAACAATGCAATAGCGTAAATTGCGAGGCCGGCTTTACAATGGAGAAGCGAAATTGCGAGGCCGGCTTTACAATGGCGGCGAGTGAAGTGCGAGGCCGGCTTTACAATGTAGAGAGTGGAAATTGCTAGGCCGGCTTTACAATGGCGAGGTTAAATTCGGAGGCCAGCTTTACAATGGCAAAGTGAAATTGCTAGGCCGGCTTTACAATGTAGCGAAATTGCTAGGCCGGTTTTACAATGGCGAAGTGAAATTGCGAGGGCCCGACACTCACACGTTTGAGGATCATCACTTGATGATCGTGGCTATCACCCCCTTACCTAGTTCCCAGGTTGACGTACATTTTCAAAGTGTCAAAAACACACTCCTTGCGAAGCCGGCATTGCTAGATGACATTGCGAATCCGGCTTTACAATGAAACACATTTTCACACTTTGAAATTAGCTGTTGGATTCCGTAGCGAATGCGGCATATATGCTGCCAGCGGAACAGCATCCAACAGATTATTTCAAAGTGTCAGAAACACACTCATTGCGAAGCTGGCTTTACAATGCCAGAATGGCTAGACACACACACACCATGTGGTTCCAGTCTCGTCAAATCTGGCCACCAGCTGGCTCAATCGCATGGCGTATCTTGCTAATTTCACGCGTGCGGTGCGTACACCGATACATGGCATTTGCTTCAGTTAAACCGTTACGCCTCGCCGTATAGAAAAAACAACACTTTGGTTCTTTTTATCATGAAAGAACAGCAAGTTTATTGTGAAGGTTCAAAACACCAAAGGACCCTACCTGTATGTGTGGGCTGTTACCATTGCAGAGATTGTTACCCGTACCAACATCCCATTTCATCCATTATCCCTAACCTTAACCATTCTAGCACAGTGGTGCGTAAGCACAACTGTCATTATTTGCAATGCTGGCTTCACAGTGCCAACCACCTGCTAGGAGATGCCAGACTAGCACCCACAGGTGAGGGCTGTTACCCCCCAACCCCCTTACCTAAACTTAACCATTCTAGCACAGTGGTGCCTAAACCCAACTGTCGTTATTTGCAAAGCTGGCCTTACAATGCCGGCTGGATAGGAATGGCATTCTCGAACAAGGCCCACCCAGGGAGCGACCAACCGGCCCACAGAAAAGGGGCTAACCTCCGGGTATACATTCAGGAAAAGGCCCCACCTCAGCGCACCTTGACCTCCGGTCGGTCCGGGAACCACACTTAAGCCCCCGCTATGGCCACACTTAACCCGGCCGAAATATTTTCGTGCCCTGGTATACCATTTCAATATTACGAGGCCGGCTTTGCAATGGCGAAGTGAAGTGCGAGGCCGGCTTTACAATGGCAGTGAGTGCGAGGCCGGCTTTACAATGGCGAAGTGAAATTGTGAGGCCGGCTTTACAATCGACAAGTGAAATTGCGAAGCCCGGCTTTACAATGGCGACGGTGATGCGGGCGGCACTACAATGGCGGCGATGAAGTGCGAGGCCGGCTTTACAATGGCGAAGTGAAATTGCTAGGCCGGCTTTACAATGGCGAAGTGAAATTGCGAGGCTGGCTTTACAATGGCGAAGTGAAATTGCGAGGCCGGCTTTACAATGGCAAAGTGAAATTGCGAGGCCGGCCAACACACGTTTGAGGATCATCACTTGATGATCGTGGCTATCACCCCCTTA
Source organism: Perca fluviatilis (assembly GCF_010015445.1). Lineage (NCBI taxonomy): Eukaryota > Metazoa > Chordata > Actinopteri > Perciformes > Percidae > Perca > Perca fluviatilis. The sequence continues at coordinate 43,330,445 of NC_053116.1, forward strand.
CCTAACCCTAACCCTAACCCTAACCCTAACCCCCTAACCCTACCCCAACCCTAACCCCTAACCCTAACCCCTAACCAGATGTGTTTTGCATGCTTCTCTTTGAATTTATTACCAAGCACTTATTTTATCTCCTTTTTTTATTATATTCCTAAACTATGTATAAATTATGAATTATCTATGAATTATTTATGTATTTATTGTATATCATATATTTATTTTATGGCCAGTTTTATATGTGATTGCATGCTTTTCTACTGACCTTTTTATCCAGCACTTATCAATTTATCTCTCTTTTGCATGATCTCATTGTATGCATTCATTTGTGTTTGTTTATTTTTTTTATTTTTTTTATTTTTTTTATTTTTTTCTCCCAACATTCTCATTTGCTTCCCTTCCTGGGGCCTTGCACCCCTGTCCCCCGGATTATGGGTTAAGAGAGCTGCCTCTATACCAAGAACCTAGTCTTCTCATCACACCCCTTCCAACTCCCTCCTGTTTGGTTCAGATCAATAGGCCAGTGCCAGAAAATTAAAACTCTTAACTATTAACTCTAACCCTACCCCAACCCTAACCCCCTAACCCTACCCCAACCCTAACCCCTAACCCTAACCCCTAACCCTAACCCCCTAACCCTAACCCCCTAACCCCTAACCCTATTATGGTACAACCTCTAAATACAATTTAGCCTGGTTAACACCAGACCCGTCTCAGCTGTAACTGAGAGTGGGTCTGGGGAAGGTTCATTGACAGTTCATTTCCAGAGGGGCGTCACCAACGGACGCCACTCAAACGCCTCTGGGCTCATTGGATAGTCCTTCAACCAATCAGAGCAACGATACGGGTGACGCTTTTCACATCCAACAAAAAAAATGTGATTCTGGTTCTTGGTGTGGTCCCTCCACGCCCTACTTTCTCCTCGCAGGTGTTGCATATTGCTAACTTGTTATCTTCTGCACACACGCTGAAGAATTTCCAAACAGCTGATATGTTGCAGGTTAATTCACGAGGTTCCCTACATGTGGGAGAATAGCGCCGACACGCGCTTCACACCACGAGCGGGTACGCGCCACACACTGCGGAGAAGTTGAGAGAAAGGAGAAAGAGACTGTGTCTCTGTCCGTGTGTGCGTGCGTCCTTGAGAACTGTAACTCGGTATAAAATCGGCATATGTCAGACTGACCTACCGGTCCCTGGTCATGGTGAAGCACGGCTTCGGTAGCCATCGTGTTGAATGTAAACAAAAAGCTGCTCGCCGTCGCTGCGCTATCCTCGTCGCGTAAAGCCCGCCTCAACGGTTGTGATTGGTGCCTCAATTTTGAGGACATTGGAAATGGGTTTGAATGGGCTCTTCGCCAGACTGACCTGCAGAGCCATATCAAGAATCCATGATGTGGCATCCTCTTTCGACCTTTTCTTCACTCCTGACATGATCCAGCTAATTCAGGAAATGACAAACCTACACGGGAGGTGTTCAATCTCAGGATGGAGTGATGTGGATGCTCAAGAGAGTCGAACATACATGGGACTTCACACTTTGCTGGTGTGTACCGGTCCAAAGGGGAATCCACCCGGAGCCTGTGGGATGTCCATAGTGGGAGACCAGTCTTCAGGGCCACCATGTCCCACAAACCATTTGAAATGATAAGCGCCAGTTTACAGCAAATGCAGGACACAATGTTTTTATTCAAGCACGTCTTCAAAGACACATGAAATACATCCTTCAAAAGATGCCTTTTTTCAGCCCTAAAGTGATCATTGCTTGCTTACAGGTTTACGCAAACTCTCTCACACACACACACACACACACACACACACACACACACACACACACACACACACACACACACACACACACACACACACACACACACACACACACACACACACACACACACACAGCTCCATAATATAACTATAATTTCATGCATCGGCCTACAAGGGCAAAATTGTTGAATCTGGTGAAATACTGTAAAAATGTTAAATATGACTAGTTTTCTTCCAAATGAAATGCTGATATTACAGAATGCATGGTTTTATACTGTAAAGGCAGAGAGATCAAAACATGTGGTTATAATGGAAGTCAATGGGGCCATTTTTGCCTCGAAGGTGTCCAAAGGGAGTATCTGGAATTACATTAAAAATACTAATGCAATCAAATAAGTTTTGTTGCTTATCTTTGACATATCCAAGCCTCTAATTCCCACCAAAGCCCCATTCCCCTATGATTTATTTTATGGAAAATAATTAATGTTTTGTTGGGTTTTTCATAAATAATTGTTACTTCAAAGATTTAAAACTGGCATTTAAAGGGTTAAAATCCAGAAAATTATTAAATTTTTGGTAGTTTTGAGCAATTTACAAGTTGTTTAAGTGAATTATGAAAAAAAAGCAGAAAAAAATATTGATATATGATGATTTAATATCAGTTTTTTGGACATGTACATTTTTGCCTCGAAGGTGTCCAAAGGGAGTATCTGGAACTATGTAAAAAATACTAATGCAATCAAATTAATTTTGTTGCTTATCTTTGACATATCCAAGCCTCTAATCACCACCAAAGCCCCATCTAGATATTATTCATTATATGGAAAAAAAATCATTTTTTGTGTTTTTTGTAATAAAAAATGAAATACTTCAAATACATAAACTGGCATTTAAAGGGTTAAAATCCTGAAAATGATTGAATGTTTGGTAGTTTTGATTAGGTTAGAAGTTGTTTAAGTGATTTATGAAAAAAAAGCAGAAAAAAATATTGATATATGATGATTTAATAACAGTTTTTGTGTGCGTGGACATTTTTGCCTCGAAGGTGTCGAGAGTAAGTTTTTTTTAAGGAGGGCATGAGGGTTAATACCTCGAAATCATCTTTAAAATTGGAATACTTTTGAAGATCTCACAGATACTCTGTATACAAAAGTTGAAGCTATAAATAAAGACTTGATGTCGTTACCCTTTATTTACTGTTAAAAACTAAATAAAGATAGAAATGAAACCTTAATTTCCACAGATGTTTTATTGGGGTCACAGCAGCAGCACGACACAGGACTACATTTATATTCACTACAAATCATCAAAATAAACAGCAACATAATTTCACATTAAGCCTTTTTCAGTCCAGTTCAACATATGTTGTGGAAAGACTTGAGTAATAAATATAGTGTTGATGTTATGACAGTAAAACAAGTGTAAAAACAGTTACTGAAGTTCATGTTTGTCACAAACTGGACATTTCTGACGATTAATGCTGTACTTTAGTGGTCATTTCATGTCTTGCTTAGCCTTTATAAAAAGGATGATCTGAAATGTCCCTTTTGCTCAAGAATACTGGAGTTAACTAAGAAATGGATATGATCTATCATCACACAAAAAATATCCCTTCATTTCACGTTTTTATTCACAGACAAACACAAATGTAAACACATTAGTTTCACCAATAAATAACATTTCATAACTAATTTAATAAGTTATTTTTTGTCCCTGTATGTACAATTGTATCCCTTTCATTGGGGGTATTTATCCCCCTGGAAACCAGCTGCAGTTTGTCTTTCATTTGTTAGAGTTTAGTTTGGTTTATCAACACTTAGCATTGAGTTCCTAACCAACTGGATTTAAAGAAATATTCAGTTTGTTGCACAATAAGAAATTTCTTTTGTTTCTCAAGTTGCGACCGTTTTATTTCACATAGTTGTTGAAAATTGCTATTTAAAAAAGAGTGATTATAGCAAGTTTAAGCAAAGACATGCACTGGGAACCATCTTTGTTTGGATGAAAAAGATTTTTCTTTGGGAAAAATCTCTTCAGATTAATATTTTAGGTTAGAAGAGACTTTAAGTATACAGAGCAGATTTAATTATTGTTGAACCACTTTCTGGGGAACGGATGCTTCCCACTGTGACTCGAATGCAACGCTGAAACACAAAATCGTGCTACCTGGAAATGAGATTCTTCAGTCTCAGTCTTTTTAAGTATAAATATGCAGCGATGACTAAACCTTCACTCTGATAACACCACTAATTATTCTGTCTAACAGCCAGCTACAGATGAACAGGAAGTGGGATGTAAAGGAAGCAGTTGCAGTAAGATAAGCACTGGAGGGACAGAAAGGAGGAATGATGGAAAGTGAAGTGAGGTGTGTTACTCTGTTTGGGGCACAGAGATGGCCGGGCCCTTGGGGTCATCGAAGCGGTCCATAGTGCGGAGCTGCATGATCATGTGCAGGCCATAGGTGAGCACCAGGACCATGAGCAGACTGGTCATCAGACCCATCCAGATCCCAGGAGAGAAGAAGCCTGCACAGTCACTGGCATACGAGAACTCACTGCCGCTCACGTTAAAACCCTGGATCTGTGGAGCGAAAGGTAAAACAACATTATGTCACCATTATGGTCATTACATTTGTTCTAAGTTCACAGCATCATGACCACATGCATCAACAGTTAAATCCACTTCATCATCTCTTTTACTTTCATTAACCTACCAGTTCGGCAAATCACCTGAAAAACTGTAATTAACAGCTCACCAATGATAAAGTTTGATTGCCAGACCTTTTACATGATATATACATATTATTTATATACATCATTTATTCAATGTGATTATCCAACAGCCTCTGTTTTACATAAACATCTCTGCCGTCTGTCAGCAGAGTGTACAGCAGCTGATTGACAGTTAACTAAATCAAAGTCTGAAGACTGTTTGATGGACAGCTATCATCACCAGTCAAAGCGTCCAGGGTTAGGGTGAGTTCCAAAAATTATATAATATGGTTCAGGTTATACACACATTATAAGAGCTATTCATAATCTGTATAGTTGATTATTTGTTCCAATAATCAATAGATTATTTAAATTCCATCCCTTTTAATGAACATACAAGTATCTAGGCAGTTTGATCGACAATAAGTTAAATTTTAATTTTAACACTGAGATGCTTTGCAAAAAAGGCCAACAAAGACTGTTTTGTCTTCGCAAACTGTCAAAATTTGACCCTCATGACCCTCTTTTATAAATCATACATTGAGTCTGTACTAACGTTCTCAGTAATTTGCTGGTATGGTAATCTTAGTGTCAAGGCCAAAACTGCTCTTTCCAATATAGTGAAGGTCAGCAGTAAAATTATAGGTGTCCAGCAGTGTAGCCTCTCTGACCTGTATAATAGACAGGTAGTTAGGAAGGCCAATGCAGTTATCTCTGATAGCTCCCATCCCCATCCCAATCATTCAGAGTTTAAGATCTTACCTTCTGGGTCTCGGTTTAGATTACCTCCAGTAAAGAGCAATAGATACAGGCACTCATTCGTCCCGACAGCTATCTCTTTTCTAAACTCAGCTCGGAAGAGTAGAGAGACTATAACTTTTAAATAGTGATGGGGTTATTTTAATATGTATAGTACTGACTGATGGTGATGATGTTGTTGTTGATGAAATAGTGATTATTTTTGTGGAAATGTTGCTATAATATTTTTATGTTAGATGGAGGAATATTGTTAGATGTTCCTTTTAACATATGGTTCCTTTAACATATGGTCGTATTTATCTTCTCAATTCTCAGCTGTTTAACCAGAGCTTGTAACATCAAGTATTTTTATGTAGTTTGGTTTTGCATTTGTGACTGTGTTGTGTTTATGTCTTGCTGCAGAACAAATTGCCCTACGGGGACAAATAAAAAGTCTAATCTAAAAAAAAAAAAATGTATGAGCTGAAAGTGCTGATTACCTTTGGACAGAGCCAAGCTAGCCGCTAAGCTAAGTTTAACAACTCCTGTCTCAGAGTCAATTCAAAATGCATTAATCTGAAGGAGGCAGGTTTGACAAAAATCTAAGAAAGAAGTATTTTGGCTTTAAGAATAAAAATAAAAAAATTGTTTTTCATGCAGCTCTGCCACATTGGAATAATAAATATCAATATTCCAGGACAAGAGCATTTCCCAAAAGTATGACACTTTGACAGCAGTAGAGAATACAATCATCAAGCAAAAAAAGTCCCTCTCTCACCTGAAAGTCTTTGAACGAGACCCTCCACTGATTGGCTGGGTCTTTGGAGGAGCGAGGGACGAGCAGCGGCCACCGGAAGCTGGTGACGGACTCACAGCGGTACGAGTACTCAGCCGGGGCATAAACGTTTCTGCTGCCATTAAACGTGGCTTTTGTCCCATCGTACTCCAGCTCCACAGCGTCTAGAGTGAACCAGCGGCGGGCAGACACCTTGTAGAGACGCTGACTCATCGCAAAGCTACACACAGACAGACAGACAGACAGAAAGACACATCATATGGAAGGTTAGATTGATCCTTTGTGTTACTGAATTAAAGTGTTAAAGGCTTAAAAAGGTGTGTGTGTGTGTGTGTTATCAACGTTGTGCAGACTCACATCAGTTTGAAGCTGCGGTGGCCGAGGACGTTCTCATAATTAAGAACCAACCTGCAAAAAACACATAATAAGATAAGAACAATTTGGGATTTCATTTTAAAAACATTTCATATCTAACTATAAAGACAGGAATCTCTAATCTGTGTGTGTGTGTGTGTGTGTGTGTGTGTGTGTGTCATTGGCATAGCTCGAGAACCTTTCCTCCGATCTCCGTCACAGTTGGCTGTTGTAATTCTGGGCACTAAAGGACATGCCGTGTTGAATTTGGTGCAGTTTGACGCACCACAAGGTAAATATTAAAGTGCTCATATTAGGCTTTTTGGCTTTTTCCATTTCCTTTATTGTGTAATATATCTTTTTTGTGCACGTTATAAGTTTACAAAGTGAAAAAGCCCAAAGTCCACCCCAAAGGGACTTACCATCTCCAACAGAAAACACTGTTCACAAACTGCTCCAAACAGCTCTATTGTAGTCCATCTATTGGTTCCTTCACCACACGTTATAATGCTCGCCTAGCTGCTAGCATGGCACGCCCTCATACTCTGCTTCTGACTGGCTAGTAGTCCTTACCTAGGTACTGTCAGGGCACGCCCTCATACTCTTCTTCTGATTGGCTAGTAGTCCTTACCTAGCTATTGTCAGGGCACGCCCTCATACTCTGCTTATGACTGGCTAGTAGTCCTTACCTAGGTACTGCACATGTGCGACTCCCAACAAAGATGGAACAGAAGTGAGATATCTCACTCTGTAGCTAAAACAGAGAGCTCAACACACAGGGTGAAAAGAGGGGCTGCAGCAATGTGCAGTACAACAAAAATAGTGTTTTTTGAAAATGAAACCATGTAAATCTATTCTGGTACAACCTCTAAATACAATTTAGCCTGGTTAACACCAGACCCGTCTCAGCTGTAACTGAGAGTGGGTCTGGGGAAGGTTCATTGACAGTTCATTTCCAGAGGGGCGTCACCAACGGACGCCACTCAAACGCCTCTGGGCTCATTGGATAGTCCTTCAACCAATCAGAGCAACGATACGGGTGACGCTTTTCACATCCAACAAAAAAAATGTGATTCTGGTTCTTGGTGTGGTCCCTCCACGCCCTACTTTCTCCTTGCAGGTGTTGCATATTGCTAACTTGTTATCTTCTGCACACACGCTGAAGAATTTCCAAACAGCTGATATGTTGCAGGTTAATTCACGAGGTTCCCTACATGTGGGAGAATAGCGCCGACCACAGCGCTTCCCACCACGGCAGTGCAGCGCCACACTCGCGGAGAAGTTGGAGAAAAGAGAGAAGAGAAAATATGTCTCTGTCCGTGTGTGCGTGCGTCCTTGAGAACTGTAACTCGGTATAAAATCGGCATATGTCAGACTGACCTACCGGTCCCTGGTCATGGTGAAGCACGGCTTTGGTAGCCATCATGTTGAATGTAAACAAAAAGCTGCTCGCCGTCGCTGCGCTATCCTCGTCGCGTAAAGCCCGCCTCAACGGTTGTGATTGGTGCCTCAATTTTGAGGACATTGGAAATGGGTTTGAATGGGCTCTTCGCCAGACTGACCTGCAGAGCAAATCTCAAATTTGCTGGAAGTTCATCAGGGTTTACCCAGGCTAAATACAATTATGAACCTGAAAATGAGCATAACATGAGCACTCTAAGATGACCCTCCCACTCGGTAGTGGGCTTTCGGGTATTTATCCCTGCAGCTGTTTAGGAGGCAGTCCAAGTGGCAGGAAGATGAGCCACACCTGAGTCCACTCTGCTTGATTGCCTTCTGACTCTATAAGATGGCTGGATATTCTGTCCACACAGGCAGCAGGGTTGGTTTGGGGTTTGGGTTGTCTATTTGGTTCTGTTTTGTTTTCTACACACTTACTTACACACATGCACTCACTACACCACTGATACTACTGAAATACATGTTTTATCCTATTTTTAGTTATATTTAATTTGGGTTAAATAAATTGTTTTTAATTTAATCCTTAACTATGTGTGGTCTCCCTTATTTTGTCAAACTATAAGCTGGTTCATAACAATATCAATAAACTTCTGTGCAGCAGCGGATTCATGGCTCTGCGGCCGACTGACTTGAGCATGACTTCGCCTGTCAGTCTTCTTCTAACTCTTCTGTGTGGGAGCGGACAGTCAAAAAACAACAGAGTGATGAAGCACTCACTGGCTGCACAGTCCCGCTCTGAGTTGCTGTCTATATCTGCACAACTTCGTTAAAAAAAACTGACAGCACAGCTACCCGCACAAATGTTTGCTTCCAGTGAAAAAGAGAGATCATCAGCTCAATGAATATTTCCTGAACTACACGGTGGAGCTTTCAACTCTGATACAATGTTGATACTTTAATGAATGTGAGTAGTAGAATACACAACAGTAGTACAGTGTTTTCCTCTGAAGTAGAAGTACACATTCAGTCAGTAAAATACAGTGGGTTGATTTTGGGAACTTCTGGAAGTTATTTCAGGATACAATGAGTTAGTTATAACATTTTTAAAATCTAAACATAATAAATCTAATCTGAGTATCTAAGCATTACTGAAGACCAATTCAAGACTCAGACCTTTTGAAAATCCACTATGATTCAAGATTTGGTGTCAAAATAAATGTGAACTAACATCTGTTTATTATATAATGTCATGAGCCTTATTAAACATCACATCATTGGTTTGATTTATTGTCTTAAGGAACCAGGGCTGCTTGATATGGAAATAAATCATATTTACAATTATTTTGGATCATTACTCATTGACTTCTGGAAAGATGTTGCAATTATTGAACTTAAAAAACAGGTTTGAAAAAAGTTAAACAAATCAACAGTGAAAACACCTAGAACTGTGAAATGTCCCTAAATACTTTTCCAATTCAGAACACAAGACAATAAGCATTCTACTTGCAAAACATAATGTGCAAAATAACCTTTTTACTCGATTATTCGGTTTTGTGATCATTAGGAGCTGAAATCGTAATCGCGATCCAAATTTTGTTTAATTGCACAGCCCTATAAGGACACACACACAGAGACACACACGTGTGTATAAAGAAGAAAAGGTTAGGGCCTAATAATAATCTCTGCTGATGAATCCTGAAGTATATGAGAGTATATGAAAGTATGAAGTACCTGGCTCTGGTTTTGTCGCAGCTAGAGCCGTGCAGTTTGGGGCTGATGCCCTCCCCGAAGGTGGAGGGTGTCAGGTCGTGTTCCTCCCAGCGTCCGCTGCGAAGGATGGACACTGACAGACTTCTGGCCCACAGCAAGACGCAGGTGTCCTCCCCCTCCTGGACACAGAAACAACGCTGTCTTCTTACTTTTCTTATTCAATCTTATAAAAGACCAAAACCAACATGTTAGTCCGTCTCTCAACACTGCCTGTCTGACTTCCTGCCTGACTTCCTGTCTGACTTCTCCAACAGCTGTCTGGGCCACGTTCAGCCCTGACAACACCAACAACCCAATTATTTAAACTGTAACGGGGGGGTGTTGAACACCCTGATGTGAACTCTCGGCCTTTTTATCACCACGAGTTTATGGACACGTCTCTGCTGATTGGCTATCAGCTGGGACAATAAACCAGAGACATGCCCACCAAACCAGAGAAAACAGAACTCAGAGCTGTTACACACCGTTCAGAGGAGACATGTCCATTAACACAGTAACCATAGCAACACACTGCACACCGTTTAGAGATTGAATGTGCCCCACGTTTCTCAATCAGCTGCTCTGTAGTTGTTTATCCAACAAACAGGAAACACAGACCTTTTTGGGCACTATTTTCAGAGGCGGATTGATCCACATGTGGTGCTGTAGTGAGTGTTTGTGTCAGCAGGACGCTGTGTGTGTGTGTTTGAGTCAGAGTAAAGTTCAGAGAGTGTTCATAGTGATGAAGGAAGATGTTTTTACGATCCATAAGGCTGTGAGACACGAGAAGAACCAATCGGGTAGTTTCTGTTTCTGATGATGATGATGTGTGTCTCTGTATATCTGTATCAGTGTCTCTGTATATCTGTATCAGTGTCTCTGTATATCTATATCAGTGTCTCTGAATATTTGTATATTTGTATCAGTGTCTCTGTATATCTGTATCAGTGTCTCTGTATATCTATATCTCTGTATCAGTGTCTCTGTATATCTATATCTCTGTATATTTGTATCAGTGTCTCTGTATCTCTGTATCAGTGTCTCTGTATATCTATATCTCTGTATCAGTGTCTCTGTATATCTATATCTCTGTATATTTGTATCAGTGTCTCTGTATCTCTGTATCAGTGTCTCTGTATATCTGTATCAGTGTCTCTGTATATCTGTATATCTGTATCAGTGTCTCTGTATATCTGTATATCTGTATCAGTGTCTCTGTATATCTGTATCAGTGTCTCTGTATATCTGTATATCTGTATCGGTGTCTCTGTATATCTGTATCGGTGTCTCTGTATATCTGTATCAGTGTCTCTGTATATCTGTATCAGTGTCTCTGTATATCTGTATATCTGTATCGGTGTCTCTGTATATCTGTATCGGTGTCTCTGTATATCTGTATCAGTGTCTCTGTATATCTGTATCGGTGTCTCTGTATATCTGTATATCTGTATCGGTGTCTCTGTATATCTGTATCGGTGTCTCCGTATATCTGTATATCTGTATCAGTGTCTCTGTATATCTGTATATCTGTATCAGTGTCTCTGTATATCTGTATCAGTGTCTCTGTATATCTGTATAAGTGTCTCTGTATATCTGTATATCTGTATCAGTGTCTCTGTATATCTGTATCAGTATCTCTGTATATCTGTATCGGTGTCTCTGTATATCTGTATATCTGTATCAGTGTCTCTGTATATCTGTATCAGTGTCTCTGTATATCTGTATCGGTGTCTCTGTATCTCTGTATATCTGTATCAGTGTCTCTGTATATCTGTATTAGTGTCTCTGTATATCTGTATCAGTGTCTCTGTATCTCTGTATATCTATCAGTATCTCTGTATATCTGTATCAGTATCTCTGTATATCTGTATCAGTGTCTCTGTATATCTGTATTAGTGTCTCTGTATATCTGTATCAGTGTCTCTGTATCTCTGTATATCTATCAGTATCTCTGTATATCTGTATCAGTATCTCTGTATATCTGTATCAGTGTCTCTGTATATCTGTATATCTGTATCAGTGTCTCTGTATACCTGTATCAGTATCTCTGTATATCTGTATCAGTATCTCTGTATATCTGTATCAGTATCTCTGTATATCTGTATCAGTGTCTCTGTATATCTATATCAGTGTCTCTGTATATTTATATCTCTGTATCAGTGTCTCTGTATATCTATATCAGTATCTCTGTATATTTGTATCAGTGTCTCTGTATATCTGTATCAGTGTCTCTGTATATCTATATCTCTGTATCAGTGTCTCTGTATATTTGTATCAGTGTCTCTGTATCTCTGTATCAGTGTCTCTGTATATCTGTATCAGTGTCTCTGTATATCTGTATATCTGTATCGGTGTCTCTGTATATCTGTATATCTGTATCGGTGTCTCTGTATATCTGTATCGGTGTCTCTGTATATCTGTATCAGTGTCTCTGTATATCTGTATATCTGTATCAGTGTCTCTGTATATCTGTATCAGTGTCTCTGTATATCTGTATAAGTGTCTCTGTATATCTGTATATCTGTATCAGTGTCTCTGTATATCTGTATCAGTGTCTCTGTATATCTGTATCAGTGTCTCTGTATTTCTGTATATCTGTATCAGTGTCTCTGTATATCTGTATCAGTGTCTCTGTATATCTGTATCAGTGTCTCTGTATATCTGTATATCTGTATCAGTGTCTCTGTATATCTGTATCAGTGTCTCTGTATATCTGTATCGGTGTCTCTGTATCTCTGTATATCTGTATCAGTGTCTCTGTATATCTGTATCGGTGTCTCTGTATCTCTGTATATCTGTATCAGTGTCACTGTATATCTGTATCAGTGTCACTGTGTATCTGTATATCTGTATCGGTGTCTCTGTATATCTGTATATCTGTATCAGTGTCTCTGTATATCTGTATCAGTGTCTCTGTATATCTGTATATCTGTATCGGTGTCTCTGTATATCTGTATATCTGTATCAGTGTCTCTGTATATCTGTATATCTGTATCGGTGTCTCTGTATATCTGTATATCTGTATCAGTGTCACTGTATATCTGTATCAGTGTCACTGTGTATCTGTATATCTGTATCGGTGTCTCTGTATATCTGTATATCTGTATCAGTGTCTCTGTATATCTGTATATCTGTATCGGTGTCTCTGTATATCTGTATATCTGTATCAGTGTCTCTGTATATCTGTATATCTGTATATCTGTATCGGTGTCTCTGTATATCTGTATATCTGTATCAGTGTCTCTGTATATCTGTATCAGTGTCTCTGTATATCTGTATATCTGTATCAGTATCTCTGTATATCTGTATTAGTGTCTCTGTATATCTGTATCAGTGTCACTGTGTATCTGTATATCTGTATCGGTGTCTCTGTATATCTGTATATCTGTATCAGTGTCTCTGTATATCTGTATATCTGTATCGGTGTCTCTGTATATCTGTATATCAGTATCTCTGTATATCTGTATCAGTGTCTCTGTATATCTGTATATCTGTATCGGTGTCTCTGTATATCTGTATCAGTATATCTGTATATCTGTATCAGTGTCTCTGTATATCTGTATCAGTATATCTGTATATCTGTATATCTGTATCAGTGTCTCTGTATATCTGTATATCTGTATCGGTGTCTCTGTATATCTGTATATCTGTATCGGTGTCTCCGTATATCTGTATATCTGTATCAGTATCTCTGTATATCTGTATCAGTGTCTCTGTATATCTGTATCAGTATCTCTGTATATCTGTATTGGTGTCTCTGTATATCTGTATCAGTGTCTCTGTATCTCTGTATCAGTATCTCTGTATATCTGTATATCTGTATCAGTATCTCTGTATATCTGTATCAGTATCTCTGTATATCTGTATCTGTATATCTGTATATCTGTATCAGTGTCTCTGTATATCTGTATCAGTATCTCTGTATATCTGTATATCTGTATCAGTATCTCTGTATATCTGTATCTGTATCTCTGTATATCTGTATCTGTATATCTGTATATCTGTATCAGTGTCTCTGTATATCTGTATCAGTGTCTCTGTATATCTGTATATCTGTATCAGTGTCTCTGTATATCTGTATCAGTGTCTCTGTATATCTGTATCGGTGTCTCTGTATATCTGTATCGGTGTCTCTGTATATCTGTATATCTGTATCAGTGTCTCTGTATATCTGTATCGGTGTCTCTGTATATCTGTATATCTGTATATCAGTATCTCTGTATATCTGTATCAGTGTCTCTGTATATCTGTATATCTGTATCGGTGTCTCTGTATATCTGTATATCAGTATCTCTGTATATCTGTATCAGTGTCTCTGTATATCTGTATATCTGTATATCTGTATCGGTGTCTCTGTATATCTGTATCGGTGTCTCCGTATATCTGTATATCTGTATCAGTGTCTCTGTATATCTGTATCAGTATCTCTGTATATCTGTATATCTGTATATCAGTATCTCTGTATATCTGTATCAGTGTCTCTGTATATCTGTATATCTGTATATCTGTATCGGTGTCTCTGTATATCTGTATCAGTGTCTCTGTATATCTGTATATCTGTATCAGTATCTCTGTATATCTGTATCAGTGTCTCTGTATATCTGTATCAGTGTCTCTGTATATCTGTATCAGTGTCTCTGTATATCTGTATCAGTGTCTCTGTATATCTGTATATCTGTATCAGTGTCTCTGTATATCTGTATCAGTGTCTCTGTATCTCTGTATATCTGTATCAGTGTCTCTGTATATCTGTATCAGTGTCTCTGTATATCTGTATCAGTATCTCTGTATATCTGTATATCTGTATATCTGTATCAGTGTCTCTGTATATCTGTATATCTGTATCAGTGTCTCTGTATATCTGTATCAGTGTCTCTGTATATCTGTATCAGTGTCTCTGTATATCTGTATCAGTGTCTCTGTATATCTGTATATCTGTATCAGTGTCTCTGTATATCTGTATCAGTGTCTCTGTATATCTGTATCAGTGTCTCTGTATATCTGTATATCTGTATATCTGTATATCTGTATCAGTGTCTCTGTATATCTGTATATCTGTATCAGTGTCTCTGTATATCTGTATCAGTGTCTCTGTATATCTGTATCAGTGTCTCTGTATATCTGTATCAGTGTCTCTGTATATCTGTATCAGTGTCTCTGTATATCTGTATCAGTGTCTCTGTATATCTGTATATCTGTATCAGTGTCTCTGTATATCTGTATCAGTGTCTCTGTATATCTGTATATCTGTATCAGTGTCTCTGTATATCTGTATCAGTGTCTCTGTATATCTGTATATCTGTATCAGTGTCTCTGTATATCTGTATCAGTGTCTCTGTATATCTGTATATCTGTATCAGTGTCTCTGTATATCTGTATCAGTGTCTCTGTATATCTGTATATCTGTATCAGTGTCTCTGTATATCTGTATCAGTGTCTCTGTATATCTGTATATCTGTATCAGTATCTCTGTATATCTGTATCAGTGTCTCTGTATATCTGTATATCTGTATCAGTGTCTCTGTATATCTGTATCAGTGTCTCTGTATATCTGTATCAGTGTCTCTGTATATCTGTATATCTGTATCAGTGTCTCTGTATATCTGTATCAGTGTCTCTGTATATCTGTATATCTGTATCAGTGTCTCTGTATATCTGTATCAGTGTCTCTGTATATCTGTATATCTGTATCAGTATCTCTGTATATCTGTATCAGTATCTCTGTATATCTGTATCAGTGTCTCTGTATATCTGTATATCTGTATCAGTGTCTCTGTATATCTGTATATCTGTATCAGTATCTCTGTATATCTGTATCAGTATCTCTGTATATCTGTATCAGTGTCTCTGTATATCTGTATATCTGTATCAGTATCTCTGTATATCTGTATCAGTATCTCTGTATATCTGTATCAGTGTCTCTGTATATCTGTATATCTGTATCAGTATCTCTGTATATCTGTATCAGTATCTCTGTATATCTGTATCAGTGTCTCTGTATATCTGTATCAGTGTCTCTGTATATCTGTATATCTGTATCAGTATCTCTGTATATCTGTATCAGTATCTCTGTATATCTGTATCAGTGTCTCTGTATATCTGTATCAGTGTCTCTGTATATCTGTATATCTGTATCAGTGTCTCTGTATATCTGTATATCTGTATCAGTGTCTCTGTATATCTGTATCAGTGTCTCTGTATATCTGTATCAGTGTCTCTGTATATCTGTATCAGTGTCTCTGTATATCTGTATCAGTGTCTCTGTATATCTGTATCAGTGTCTCTGTATATGTGTATATCTGTATCAGTGTCTCTGTATCTCTGTATATCTGTATCAGTGTCTCTGTATATCTGTATCAGTGTCTCTGTATATCTGTATCGGTGTCTCTGTATCTCTGTTATAGGCTGAAATATGTGCCACCAGAAACTGAATTTGAATCATTTATATTTGAATTTGAATTGCTAAACTTGAATAATTGCATTGAAAAACTGAATTTGAATCACATAATTTGAAATTGTATTGTTTAATTTGAATCATTGCATTGAAAAACTGAATCTGAATTGTAAAATTTGAAATTGAATTTATTCAAAAACTGAATCTGAATTGTATAATTTGAAATTGAATTTATTCGTTTGAAACTGAAGTCCAATAAAATGTGATCCTCACTGAAAATTAAACTCTCTATATATCTTCACATTCACTTCTCACGATTCACATTCACTTCTCACGATACAGATTCAGTTCTTAAATTCAATTTCAAGTTACTGAGACAGACATCCGGGTAGTTGGAGGATGAAGGAAGAGCAATCGAGCGCAGATCGATAGATAGCATTCATTGGCGCACAGGACTCCTCTTGGGCCAATCAGCACCTACGTTTTGGAGCATAGTACGTACCCGCCATGAAACAAGGAAGACGTGCTTGCCTTTTATGTCAATGTGCCTTGCCGGTGGCCGGCCTTGACCCAGACCGCCGTGACCAACATGGATTCGGCTGGGACAAATACGGTAATTACAATTTAACATATCTCGATCTAACGATCTTTTGTTTAACTGTTGTTAATATTATAGCTGTTTTGTAGAAACGGGAGAAATTAAATCTTTCTCACGACGTTGCAAACACAGTAGCTATTATCCCACGTTTTTATGGTAGCCTACTAGCTCTGGTAACAACATCTTTGCCTGGTGTGTATTATTTCTAAGCGTTTTCCTCTTCCTCCGGTGAAAATGTTGCAAACGTAGCTAGTGCTAGCCGCCGCCAAGTAGACTGGTCATGTCTTCAGCGTGATTATTTCCGATAACTCCTCCTCGTGATTGTCATTGACACCGTCAGGGTACTGCTTACTGAGAGGGAGAGAGAGAGAGTAGTAAGCATGACTGTGTCGCTGTGTTTGGCAGGTGCTAGCATAATGTAAGGCCATAAACTTCAGGGCAATTACACCATATCACCAGCTCTATTCATTTGAATTGAATGCATAGCTAATTCCGGTTGACTTGAACACAAAAATAGCACATTTACACTTCGAAAGAAAGCTGGCTGTTCTCCGTATATGCAGGGAAAATAAAAAGGGATGGGTTTTAAAACTAGCAATCCAGTAGTGCTTTTATTATTTTGTTGAGAGCATTATCTAGCTAGCGCTACAGTAAATATGGGCTAGTAGCTAGAAAACAGTGCGTGCCACTATATAATAACATCATACTTGGTCAACTTAGTGTAAAGACAGTCATGTTGACATGTCGTTTGGTTTAATTAAATGTAATAGTGCATATGGTATTGTGGTCTATAAATATAGTGCCTATTGTATTAATATTTTGTTTTTTATTGTATTTTGTTATTGATATAGCTAGCCATTTACTTGAATAACTTTTTACAATATATTTTCTTTGGAATATGGAAAACATCCCACTTTGTAACTTTTTATTTGGTAATATTTAAGTTATTTATATTGTTTTATGGATTATTAAGTTGCTGTATAGCTTTTCCAACCTACTGCTCAATCGTTATACTTTTGACAGGGAGACAACTCAGAAGTAGTGAATTCAGCAAGACACCTCCTAAATTTGCTCACAAATGCAATACCTTCCCCTGGTACTGTTGGGCCCAGTGCCCAACACGGAGCTACCCCTGTTGGGCCCATTGCCCAACATCAAACTGGCCCACAGACTTCAAGGTGTTGTGTCTAGTTTCACAACAAATAACACACACACCCAGATTAACATAAAATAATGTGATGCATCTTCTGAACACGGCATGTCATTCTAGCAGACAGGGAAGGAGTCAGGAAAGAGGGAGAGATGGCCAACCCAGTGTCCACACAGAAATGACAAGGTCCTTCACTGTATTTGGTTTCTTTGTCAGACTGACTTGTCCCTTACATTCATCAATTTAAATTCTCCAACTATACGTAGCTAGTGAGATGTGTACTTGTATTGTGTAATGTCAAATTAAAAAATTATCATCACAGGTCTTTTCCTGGCCTTTTTGGAGCCAGGGGAAAGCGCCGGTGTGTTCAAGGGCCTTCCAACCACTTCACACCAGTCAAAGAGATACAAGTTACATTTTATCTCTTACCCAAGATTGTTGAGCGCACTCCCAAAGGCAGTGAAGAAGTTTTCCATCTACAAGCTGGTTTGGGACGCAGGTCCACGCTGATACCAGAGAACTACACCCATGATGAGGTGGGGCAACATTTTTCTTTTGTCATATAATATTTTAATATAGTCCACTATCAAAACCAATGTTCTTTCATCAATATGATGGTATGCTTTATATTACTCTTGAAGGTATGTTCAACCCTCAAAGATCTTTATCCAAAACTGGAAAGTGTGTCTGGGGGCTGGCTGATTTACAAAGGAGCAGGTACATAGAACTTACCCATGGCCAATCTAATTTTGGTATAAAATCATCTGAATCAATATCATGTGTGATGAGTACTGTCACATTTCAATAGAGTTCAACTATTAAATAACTTTTCTTGTTAGGAGGGTGGGGTTCTAGAAAACTATATATGGTGTCTCCTGAGGACAGTGGATATACTGGGCTAATGCTGAAGACTGCAAGTATAGGCGGAAAGGGTGTCCTATATATTGCTCCGATACAGGAGGAACTAGACACTCAACCACTGCCTCCTGACTCCAGGTCCTTCTCCAGTATGCCAAAGGCAACGTGCCACTCCTGTCACACCAGCTATCCATTGCAAATCCTAGCGCTGCATGTTGAAACATGTAAGCCTTCAGATACTTATCCACAGGAGGTATGTACAGACCCATTGTGTGGATAATGTTGGAAGACCATTAAGCTTGAATACAATTTGGTCATAGCTTAAGGGAGTTAAGCTATATTTGCAATGAGGCTGTGTCAATTAATGAAGAGTTTATGCAAAAACATCTGTTGAGCGTTGAGTAACAACAGATATATGTAATCATGTCACAATTTCTTTTTCAATTTTGTTATTCCTCCTGACAGCCTACAGAGGAAGATGTGTTTTTTGTGTCCTCAAAGACAGAGGTATGTTGTGATGTGTTGAGTGTTTATTTTTGAGGTATTATTGTCTCCACCTTTTTATGTTAAACATTTAAGTGATTCCAGTTGCAGACCGTGTGCCCAATCTGTGGCCATAATTTTCCTCCCAATGACCTGGAGGCACATGCAAGCGAGTGTGGAGAGAGGTAACAATTTAGTCAGTATAAAAATATGTCAAGATATTGTAGCATTTTAGTTAGAGATATCTCTCCAAGCATCCCCACCAATGGATTAATGTATTGACCAGTTGGATTTAATACTGTTAAATTGACTGAGCTGTTACCATAAAGGCTGGCTGTGCTGTGTGTGATATACATTTACTTTCAACACTACACAAGTTTTCTTTTTTTTGGTTGTCACTGTTGCCATATGATTTTTATTGATCAGTTAGTCCTGACCATAACAAAATTACTTTCTCTCAAAAAGTCCACCTTTTAACTTAAACTTTTATATGTGGCTTCTGTACTGAGTTTATTGTACACCTTTTTACATTTAAGGATATGGGTTTCACTCTCAACTTCATACTTGTGTTTTGTCATTTCAGCAAAGTTGACTTCATTCCTTCAACTTCAAAACAAAAGATGAGCATTTCTAGGTTTGTACTCTTCTATAGTCTCCTTCAACAGTGAATAACCTAAGGCTCTCAAACTTTTGGGGCCAAGTACCTCATATCATGTCAAAGAATTAAACAGACAATATACGCTTTCCAGAATCACACTGCCTAACAGGCATTTATTTCTTCCTTAGCCTTGATGATGTCCTCCAGGCCATCTCTGCTGCTGTTAACAATGAGGAAGAATTTCCTCTCACTGTATCAAGAGCCCATGTGGTGGAGCGGGGCCTTGCTCAATGGAAGCGACAAAAGAAGGCATTGCCTACCAGTCGGTTAAAAATCAGGTTCATAGGGGAGGCGGGCCTTGATACAGGGGCGCTACGGAAGGAGTTCCTCACAGGTACACATATATTTGAACTAGAAAAGCACTCGGAAAGCACAGACCTCCGCCAAGCAGCTCGGATTTCCCGGCATTGTATTATTTTATCCACTTTTCTTCAACCAATCACCAACAAAATTTAATCATCTGTTCCTTTTCCCATTATCAACATTTCCTGAAAGTTTCGTTGAAATCCGTTCATAACTTTGAGTTATTTTGCTAACAAACAGACAAACAAACTCCATCAAAACCATAACCTCCTTGGTGGAGATCAATATGATTTAAATTACATTTAAAAAAAAAAAATGCAATAGAAGTGACAGTTACATGAATGGAGTGATTCTTTGTGTTCAAAGAGATGGTTGCAGGGATTGAGCAGAAGCTGTTTGAGGGTGACCAGACTGGAAAATGTCCCAAATATTCCATGTTGGATCTTGATCAAGCAAATTTCAGGTAAGCCATGCTTGCATACAATGGGGTCCATAAGTCTGAGTCCTCAAACAATATTTTGTTTACATGTTACTGGGCTGAAAGAACTCAGGCATGGCACCTGAATTCAGGCTTGAGCCAGGCCATATATGACCAGAAAAAAAGGAATTGTGTTTGACTTTGAAAATATTTGAGAATTTCAGGCACTGACAGTGTTGTTGCTTTCAGTCCTACATGTTTTCATGGCAGTGATTTTTATGTTCATGTAGTACTTAAACTTGCATACAAAGTTTATCTGTTACTATGACGTCACCAGGTGTGGGCTCTGATTGGCCCACATGGTCCATTGAGTCTATTTAAATTGCTTCCTCTGTTCACACCATAAAATAACCTGATGAAGGTCCCAGCGACCGAAACATTGTTCTCTGATTAAACTTTATATGCAAGTTTAGACAGTGTGCGGGAGCTTCCTCTGTTTCAGTCTGTTGCCCTTCTGGTCCTCTCCTACGCACCTGTCTGCCTCTGTAGGTTTGCATACTTTTTTATTGTTTTATGTTCAGTAGGCTAAATGTTGTGGCTTGTGATCTTAACAGTATTATGCACGTATGTCCTCAGGACATTACTATGTTTCTACTAATTTATACGGTTTTCTTTCAGAAGTGCTGGTGAAATTTGGGCTGCAAGTCTGGCTCAAAGCGGACCACCACCCTGCTGCCTCAAACTTTGGTGCTACAAGTACTTGTGTGATGGGGAGATACAGATTCAGCACATTTCCAAAGAGGATGTCTCTGATGCTGAGTATACATCACTTCTCTCCCAGGTAAGAGGTCTTAAGGGTTTTAGTGCTGTAAAACATATTATTCAGTGTTTTTTTCTGTGTGTGTGTCTTTTTAAGGTTGAGTCGGCCACAGAGGCTACAATGACTGAACTGATTGAGGACATTTTGAGCTGTGGCTATAATGGACCTGTTAATGTTGAAAAGAGGGAAGAAATTCTTCGGTATAATTGTTTTTTCACTATGCTAATCCTTGTCAAGGATGTTAATATTCATGTTTTGCTTTTTTACATTTCACTTCATATTGATATCATTTTTTCCTTCTATATTTTAGTGCTGTTGTTCTTCATGCCATACTTCGGCTGCTGCCCCTTCTCTCCCAGCTACGTGAAGGTCTGATACCACTTTTAACTAACAATAGTGATTCCAAGTCCTAAACTCAGCTTATTTCAAGTACCAATCATTCCCTTTACTTTAACTTTTTTGTATAGACTCAGAGCATTCGTGGGGTCACTGGACAATAATAATGAAGATATTAAAGTTAAAGGTCCACGATGCAGAATTTTGCTATAAACAATGTATAGTGTCATACAAAAGTAATCCTCCCCAATCATCACTTATGACCCACAACAAGTGTGAGGTGGTGTATTTATCTACAGAGATACTGCCTTATGTCAGGATTTTCTGGTTTTCTTATTTTGCTGTGTTTGGGACATTTCTGTGTCAACCTTTTGGGCAGTGGGTGTGTAGTCCACAGCCAGCATGTGTGAGGTTGGGACTCATAGCATAGCAACCAGGTAACATAATAGTGTTTTTATGTGCTGCTTATCCTTCTCTCTCCTCTGCTGTGTGCTGCTCATCTACTGTCAGTGTGTCTGTTTTGACTGACCTAGTTTATTTCTCATTCATTTGTTCTCACCAGCACCGCTTGCTCTATTCATTAACTCTCTAGCTCACTTGGCAACCACTGCTCTCTTTCTGGATAAACTCATAACGATACATTGTTTCTCTCACCAGGCTGATGCTGACTTTGTCTTTGCGGCTTGCCAACCTGAGTTCAGCGAGAAGGGCTCCAACAAAGAACAGGTGGAAGTGAGCGTTATGAACCATCTACAGGACTTCTTGCAGGAGCTGGAAGCATGTAATTGCTCATTTAGTTTTCTTCTTGTAAACTCTGTTTACTTAGTTTCTCTGTCTTACACATTTCATGAAGTTTCCATGTATATTGCATTATCATTGTAAGTACACTTATGTAAGATATTAGATTTCCAAATTCTACCTCTGTGCTGGTACAGGTAAACCAAATATTTAATTTACATGATTGTTTGCTTTCTGTCTCTGAAAAGGTGAACATCCAGAGGTGGGCGACACAGTAGACTATCCAGGTCACCTGTCCCCCAGTACATTTCTCCAGTGGCTCACAGGACAGGGCCACATTCCTGTCTTACCAGAAGAGAAGAGAAACTTCAGAGTCTTTGTGCAGTTCAATCACACCTGTGACATCCAGTATGGTTCACATACAGTTTGCTACCCAACAGTCGCTGCATGTAGTAATACAATCCGCCTGCCTGTTAAGCATATGCAAACTTCTACTGAGTTCAAACAAGTGATGACAGAGGCCTTCCATCTAGGGCAGGCATTTCATCAGGTTTAAGTGAAATGTTGCAGTTTCAAATATGCATATACATTCAGACTCATAGTAATAGATGTTTGTGCAGTCTTTTATTTCATTTTTTGTAAAATCCAGTTCGTATCTGTTCATTGTTCATGGGTGTATTAAATGACCCAGTGTGCATGGCTAATTGATTTGATATTTTAGAAAGTATAAATCATTGTTAGCCACATTGAATGTTACACTCTAAACAGCACTTCCATATGGGCATCGCACCATTACAATGTTTGTCAGAGAAGATGTCCTTCACTGCGTTCTTTCCCACTTCCCTGTGGTTGTGTCAGCTTGACAGAAGTCCGATTAAAAAATACAAAATCTTTGGAAGCAAAATACAACATTTTGTGGCATTCTTTTGGTTTCAATTACTTTGCTGTAAATGGAAGGCGGACTATAAGGTGCCTGGATACATGGGGTCCTAGACTGGACTTGAGCAATCATGAATTATTAAAAGCCTTTAGTCCTCTGATTGGCACAGACATGACTGTCAATGATGGTGAAGTAGGTACAATGCATGTGCGAGTGTGGTCAAATAAATGTCTCTTCCAAAACTATTTGAATGAGAAAGGGGATCAATGGCAAGGCGTAGAGTTTCAATGTCCTCGGTCTTCAATGGACATTCCATTTCTGGCACGGTAACACCTGTGTTGGCAGAGTTATGAGAGAGCCCTGAGCTCTCCCAATCAATATCCTCAATTTGGATTCCCTAAAACCAACAGAAGATAGTATTATCAGTATATAGATTGAAAAAAATCATTTAGAGGCAGGACAACAATGTCATTGGCATTATTACTCAACTGCCACATTTTCCTCAAACGTCTCTGGCTCGCGGATGGGGTGCTGCAGCATCCCAAGCTCCCACAGCTGGTTTGGGGTAAGGAAGCCCTCTGTCCTGATAGGATGATCATTCCATCCAGCAGAAAACTTGGCCAAATCAGCCTTGAGTCTTGGGAGGAAGGTGTACTGAGCACAGAAGAGATGGAGATTATCAGAGATGTCGAGGGATCCATCTTCTTCCAGACTGTGTAATACGTCATAGTAAACGTGAGTAACTCCTGTCCAAACATCCCTCCACAGACGTTCAATTCTACAATTCGTACATAAAAAAGTTCCCCATGGGTCAATCAAACTATGTAAAAGAATAGCCAAACAGCAATTCAACTGGAGTAAATATCAAACTGAAGGGCACACCAACAATAACAAGACATGTCATGTACCTACTTGGATCTTGAGGTAATTTGATAACCATTGCAAAAGGAATAATTCACCTCTGGTTGTGCACGCTTTTTCCACTTATAAAGCTTCCATGTCCTGTGCCTCTCACAGTGAACATCATCTGGGCAATGCTGACATTTTCAACACCCTGGTCACCTCTTACCCTGTAACACATCAGATTTTGAAATTAGTATCCATACAACTGAATCCACAAAACTTTACTAAAAATACTGGATCATTTACTCACATAGGTTCATGAAAACTAAATGCAGCATTGAATAAATCCTGATAATTTCATGTTTCATAAACGACTGACAAATCATTCATATTGCATAAACAATACTACGAGAACCATCATTCTAAATACATTTACTGCAGCATTCCTCACTTGTAAGGCCATCCAAATCTCCTCACTCCATCCAGAAAAAACTGAAGTGCAGTACTCGCTGTGTTGTTTGACCCAGCATTGAGGTACATGATCTAAAGGGTGGAAAATGGACATGAGTAATACTAATAATAGCTATGGGATGGTTGTCATAACATGGACACCCTACAAAAAAATGATGGATTATACCAGCAATATTTTCATGACTATGTACTTTTTTACAGTAGGAAACTTACCTTCCTCGAGTAGCCATCAATGCCACCGAATATCACCATGTTATATCTGGTGATAAAAAGGACATGGTTTAATTATAAAGAAAGAAGCAGAGGATAATTACCCACAAAAAATAATGCCAATGATAACTATTTTAAGTCCTGCTATATTCAAATGTAATAAACACACCTAATGAGTTTATGATTGGTGTCTATGTGCTGCAGAAAATGTGGGCCTTGAACACAGTTTTTTCGCCGAACAACACAGCCCATACTTGTCATTCTTGACAAGATGCCCTCTGTATCAACTCTATGCATAGAGGCCTTGAGTCTGGTCCATTGTACATGGTGGCCCTCTGCTTGAAGACACCCCTTGACAATCTGGTATCCAGCATGAGGTAGTCTAGATTTGATGGCTCTCACTTCATTATCCAGAGCATCATCAGTCATGGTGGAATACAGGCTCCTAACTGACATGTTGTATTCCTGCATCCTCCTGTATATGGTTCTTCTTGAGACTCCAAGAATGTCTGCTGCACATGTGGCAGGTAGACCTAGGTGAAGAAGACTTTGGAGGTGTTCCTCTGTGATCTGCAGTCTAAAACGTCCACGGGGACCTATACTCCTCACCACAGATATTGAGGGGGGAGGTTTATTCCGCAGGTCTAACAAACTGCTCAGTTGATGGAGGGCTTCACAGATATCATTAGGCAGAGCTACATTCTCCATTGCATTTATGAAGGTCTTCTCTTGGGTCACTATGTATTCCAAATAATCAAGATCAGGAGGGTTGTTGTTGAGGGCACACTGCAGTCTTTCCCTCAGTCTGGCTAAGCACTCCTGAATGACAATGTTCTGCAAAAGCAATGTAATGAATTGTTAACATACACCATCTAGTAATGCAACCCATTTCATCATCTGGAGCTATTCTTTTCTGATATCACTGAGAATCACTGACATACTATGTATGAGATGACATTAATAGTAGGGTTACTATTAATATTATTTATTGTGGTACTAATAATATTCCAAATAGGAGATGTGAGCTACAGAGAGGTAGCTGGTAACATAATAATCTAGAAGTAGTAAAGGTTGAAAGTAGTAGGAAGTTTTCATTGCAAAGAAATGTAATTGCTTTATCATAAACAGATTCAATTATCAGTGATTGCTATGGATTTCATGTCAAGTTGATATCAAATGTGATGGAGGCGATGGATGAGGAACCACCAAAATTAAGGAATAGTGGCAAACCATTTGTATTTGTTATGTGACTACAAGCCAACTAGTTATGAATGTTACAATATTGCCACATATGTTTCCTATACCATGGTAACAGTAAAAACTAATTTGTAACTGGTTGGATCATGCCCATAATTACTATAACGTTAAGTTTCACCTTGCTAAACTTTGTGCAGATCACAGCATAAGTTGGTCAAAAATGAATCTCCAAAAGAACAGCTGGGTTGTTTTAAGTCACAGGTGGGACTGGCAAGTTAGCTAGCACGATGCCTTCTATTTCTAGATCTTCTGACTAAGTTTACCGGTACTTATCTGAGCTAACGACATGATCACTGTCACTAGATATAAAGAAAACATTGACTTTCACTTGGTGCTATTCACTGACAGTAAAAAAAAAAAAAAGTGTCGTTATTGTACGCACTGCTATTTGTAGACTAGCTCCAGCGCTCCGTGCTGCGTTGCTAAAATAATAGCTGAAACGTGCTAGTCATAGATATAGAACAATGGTGCTAGCTAGTCCTCTAATGTAATTGTAAACATGATTTGTGTATGCTCGCGGACTAAACGAAACGTTTCTACAAAACAGCTATAATATTAACAACAGTTAAACAAAAGATCGTTAGATCGAGATATGTTAAATTGTAATTACCGTATTTGTCCCAGCCGAATCCATGTTGGTCACGGCGGTCTGGGTCAAGGCCGGCCACCGGCAAGGCACATTGACATAAAAGGCAAGCACGTCTTCCTTGTTTCATGGCGGGTACGTACTATGCTCCAAAACGTAGGTGCTGATTGGCCCAAGAGGAGTCCTGTGCGCCAATGAATGCTATCTATCGATCTGCGCTCGATTGCTCTTCCTTCATCCTCCAACTACCCGGATGTCTGTCTCAGTAACTTGAAATTGAATTTAAGAACTGAATCTGTATCGTGAGAAGTGAATGTGAATCGTGAGAAGTGAATGTGAAGATATATAGAGAGTTTAATTTTCAGTGAGGATCAAATTTTATTGGACTTCAGTTTCAAACGAATAAATTCAATTTCAAATTATACAATTCAGATTCAGTTTTTGAATAAATTCAATTTCAAATTTTACAATTCAGATTCAGTTTTTCAATGCAATGATTCAAATTAAACAATACAATTTCAAATTATGTGATTCAAATTCAGTTTTTCAATGCAATTATTCAAGTTTAGCAATTCAAATTCAAATATAAATGATTCAAATTCAGTTTCTGGTGGCACATATTTCAGCCCATACTCTGTATATCTGTATCAGTATCTCTGTATATCTGTATCAGTATCTCTGTATATCTGTATATCTGTATCAGTGTCTCTGTATATCTGTATATCTGTATCGGTGTCTCTGTATATCTGTATATCTGTATCGGTGTCTCTGTGTATCTGTATATCTGTATCGGTGTCTCTGTATCTCTGTATATCTGTATCAGTGTCTCTGTATATCTGTATCAGTATCTCTGTATATCTGTATCAGTATCTCTGTATATCTGTATCAGTATCTCTGTATATCTGTATATCTGTATCAGTATCTCTGTATATCTGTATCAGTGTCTCTGTATATCTGTATATCTGTATCAGTGTCTCTGTATATCTGTATCAGTATCTCTGTATATCTGTATCAGTATCTCTGTATATCTGTATATCTGTATCAGTGTCTCTGTATATCTGTATATCTGTATCAGTATCTCTGTATATCTGTATCAGTGTCTCTGTATATCTGTATCAGTATCTCTGTATATCTGTATAAGTGTCTATGTATATCTGTATATCTGTATCAGTATCTCTGTATATCTGTATCTGTATATCTGTATCAGTATCTCTGTATATCTGTATATCTGTATCAGTATCTCTGTATATCTGTATCTGTATATCTGTATCAGTATCTCTGTATATCTGTATCAGTATCTCTGTATATCTGTATCTGTATCTGTATATCTGTATCAGTATCTCTGTATATCTGTATATCTGTATCAGTATCTCTGTATATCTGTATATCTGTATCAGTATCTCTGTATATCTGTATCAGTATATCTGTATATCTGTATATCTGTATCTGTATATCTGTATCAGTGTCTCTGTATATCTGTATCAGTGTCTCTGTATATCTGTATCAGTATCTCTGTATATCTGTATCTGTATATCTGTATATCTGTATCAGTGTCTCTGTATATCTGTATATCTGTATCAGTGTCTCTGTATATCTGTATATCTGTATCGGTGTCTCTGTATATGTGTATATCTGTATCGGTGTCTCTGTATATCTGTATCAGTGTCTCTGTATATCTGTATATCTGTATCGGTGTCTCTGTATATCTGTATATCTGTATCTCTGTATATCTGTATCAGTGTCTCTGTATATCTGTATATCTGTATCGGTGTCTCTGTATATCTGTATATCTGTATCAGTGTCTCTGTATATCTGTATATCTGTATCAGTGTCTCTGTATATCTGTATATCTGTATCGGTGTCTCTGTATATCTGTATATCTGTATCTCTGTATATCTGCATCGGTGTCTCTGTATATCTGTATATCTGTATCTCTGTATATCTGTATCAGTGTCTCTGTATATCTGTATATCTGTATCAGTGTCTCTGTATATCTGTATATCTGTATCGGTGTCTCTGTATATCTGTATATCTGTATCTCTGTATATCTGTATCAGTGTCTCTGTATATCTGTATATCTGTATCGGTGTCTCTGTATATCTGTATATCTGTATCAGTGTCTCTGTATATCTGTATATCTGTATCAGTGTCTCTGTATATCTGTATATCTGTATCGGTGTCTCTGTATATCTGTATATCTGTATCTCTGTATATCTGCATCGGTGTCTCTGTATATCTGTATATCTGTATCTCTGTATATCTGTATCAGTGTCTCTGTATATCTGTATATCTGTATCAGTGTCTCTGTATATCTGTATATCTGTATCGGTGTCTCTGTATATCTGTATCAGCTGAATCTCTCACAGAACCCAATTTTAGCAGTGTTAGCAGATAAACTCAGTGCTGGTTGAGTCTGTGTTTGGGATTTGATGACAGAAAGAAGAACAAAGGAAATCTCCAGACTCTTTTAAGACTAATAAAAGTGGTTTCACCTTAAACTCCACCGGAGCGTAGATCTGAGCCTTCTCCTTCATCTTCCGCTGCCTCTCCCGTTCTCGCTCCCTCTCTCGATGTCCTCGGGCCTGCAGGAGGGAACGTCCTCCGCCCAGACCGCTGTCCATCGAGAGAGACACCACCTCCTGAGGACACACAGACAGAGAGACAGAGATCAGACAGACGATCAGACAGACGGAAAGAGAGATAGATCAGACAGACAGAAAGAGATAGATCAGGCAGGCAGACAGACAGATGGACAGAAAGAGAGTTAGGTCAGACAGACAGACACACAGACAGGCGGACAGAAAAAGAGAGATCAGACAGACAGAGAGACAGACAGACACACAGACAGACGGACAGAAAGAGAGATGGATCAGACAGACAGAGAGACAAACACACAGACAGATGGACAGAAAGAGAGATAGATCAGACAGACAGATCAGAGAGAAAGATCAGACAGACAGACAGACAGATCAGAAATCATTAAACACCCTCCTGATAAAGATGTGAACATTGCCAGAGACAGAGACTGACCCTGGACGGCTGCAGCGCTGTGTAGATGGCCGTGTACGGGACAGACTGCGTCTTCATGGTGCTCAACACCTGACCAATCAGCTCATCTGAAACACAGCAACCAATCAGCTCATCTGACGTCTCTGTATATGTGTATCACTAGGCTCGTTCGAGATGAACTGCGACTCGCCTGTAAAGTAGACGAGAGCAGGCGGCAGCAGCCGGGGGCGGTGACAAAAGTCCGCTCTCAAGTCGGACAGTTTTCCAGCTGACTCCAGCAGCCTTCAGGATGAACAGGAAGTGACACGAACACTGTGGTCCGTTCGGGTCCGATTCCGATTTAATAAAATGTTATCAGACCCATATATCTGCTCCTACACAGTCTCCAGTTGATTTTATTATGAAAGAGTAGCTGTCAAAATGCTCTACATGTGATCTGTTGCTGATTTTAATAAACAACAGACTGTAGATGATCCGTAATCTGAACAGATTCAGTCTCTCTGACTTCTAAACATAACTATCAGCCACACAACATGTGTTCTGTACAGAATAAGCCTTTAAATCAGACAAATCACAGTTAAAATCCCTCCGATTCAAAATCAATAAAAAGTTTATATAAAATGTCATCATGTTGAGTCGATTCTGAACCAATCAGCTGTTAGATCAGCTGAGAGGCCGGCGTTTCCCAGCATGCACTGGGTCCACCTGCGTCCGCCTGGCTCTTGCAGTTGGTGAAAAGCAACTGCGCTGCCTGCGTCTCAGAACTGCGGCCGCCTTGGTCTCGTGAGATTATCGTTGCCCACGTGTGCATGACGTCAGAGCGAGTCGGACACTAATCTAACCGGCATTTATTGGGCGCCGATCGTCGGTGATCGATTCTGCGCAGATCTGGCTCATCTCGAACGAGCCTAGTGTCTCTGTATATCTGTATCAGTGTCTCTGTATGTATGTATGTATGTATGTGCGCACGCACGCACGCACACACGCACACACGCACACACACACACACACACGGTACGGAAAGTATTCAGACCCCTTTAAATGTTTCACTCTTTGTTTCATTGCAGCCATTTGCTAAAATCAAAAAAAGCTCATTTTATTTCTCATTAATGTACACTCAGCACCCCATCTTGATAGAAAAAAACTGAAATGTAGAAATTTTTGCAAATTTATTAAAAAAGAAAAACTGAAATATCACATGGTCATAAGTATTCAGACCCTTTGCTCAGTATTGAGTAGAAGCAGCCTTTTGAGCTAGTAGTCTTCTTGGGAATGTTTTTCACACCTGGATTTGGGGATCCTCTGCCATTCTTCCTTGCAGATCCTCTCCAGTTCCGTCAGGTTGGATGGTGAACGTTGGTGGACAGCCATTTTCAGGTCTCTCCAGAGATGCTCAATTGGGTTTAGGTCAGGGCTCTGGCTGGGCCAGTCAAGAATGGTCACAGAGTTGTTCCAAAGCCACTCCTTTGTTATTGTAGCTGTGTGCTTAGGGTCATTGTCTTGTTGGAAGGTGAACCTTCGGCCCAGTCGGAGGTCCTGAGCACTCTGGATGAGGTTTTCTTCCAGGATATCTCTGTACTTGGCCGCATTCATCTTTCCTTCAATTGCAACCAGTCGTCCTGTCCCTGCAGCTGAAAAACACCCCCATAGCATGATGCTGCCACCACCATGTTTCACTGTTGGGATTGTATTGGGCAGGTGATAAGCAGTGCCTGGTTTTCTCAACACATACCGCTTAGAATTAACGCCAAAAAGTTCAATCTTGGTCTCATCAGACCAGAGAATCTTATTTCTCATAGTCTGGGAGTCCTTCATGTGTTTTTTGGCAAACTCTATGCAGGCTTTCATGTGTCTTGCACTGAGGAGAGGCTTCCGTCGGGCCACTCTGCCATAAAGCCCCGACTGGTGGAGGGCTGCAGTCATAGATATTGAACAATAGATATGACATGTAATTCTGACTTGCCATTCCAGGATGGAAGCACTTGGCGGCCATCTTACCAGGGTTAAGTTTTAGAATTGCTTCCATTGGAATCAATGGGGAAAGAGGCTCATGTTGTCTTTATAATCCTTATGTTTTTCTACCAATACATCAATAGTGGTTTTAATTCAAAGTAATGACTGTAAGACAACTGTGCCTTTCTAGAAAGAAACAAAAAAATAGAGATTTGGGTGGAATTTTGATTGATATAGCTCCAAGAGAACAAGTAATGTGTTCAATTATGAAGAAAATCTCATAATTTTGCATTTATATTGCAGGTAATAATTTTATTTTTTCAATTTTGCATGAACTTAATATGTAAAAACTGTCTTTGGTATTCTGAATGGCTAATATACATTAAACAATATTTTTTAATGTCAATCTCAACTATAAGACCACATTTCCCATCAACCCCGCTACTTCCTGTTTAGCGTTTGTTTTCTTACTGTCAGCTGGCCGGCATGGAGTTTGTTTTGACGATGAGCGGAGTAAAAGCCTCGCTGGCTTCAATGAGTTTTTGTTGATAAAGACTATAATGACTTTACCAGAACTGCTGATGTACTTGTCGCAATTTTCATTGCGCTAACGTTATGGAAATTACATTTACGATAGTAATGCGGAGACTTGCTGCTGAAGTAGGAACGCTTTCTGGAAGTTACTTTACCTCGTCAAGACATGGATTATTAAGTTTTAATATGCTTTACTGAAAGGAAAATCGTGTAAAGGCATGAGGTAAGCTGACAACAATAGATAGTTAATAGAATAGTTAATATATGAGGACTGACAGCAGGATTCAACATGGCTAATGTTTGGGGAGCTAACGTCAGCTGGTGAAAATGTACCTTTAAGTGCGGCTGGT
Organism: Perca fluviatilis; assembly: GCF_010015445.1. NCBI lineage: Eukaryota > Metazoa > Chordata > Actinopteri > Perciformes > Percidae > Perca > Perca fluviatilis. Next base: position 43,362,807 of record NC_053116.1, read on the forward strand.
CTGTTAGGCTCTGTGTTGCTGGATGTGGCTACTGTTGATTTGTGTAACGTAACTTTACTCTATGTGTAACGTTACAGTACTTGTCGTTAACTTTAATTTAACTGAAAACTTAACACAGATTGAGTAAAATCAGCCGCAGCAGTCAATGTCTGTATGTCAATATTAACAACGTGTTAAAAAAACTGTTTTAACGTTAACGTTAATAAATGTCTTATTTGAGGTAAAAATCAATCAACTAAAACGATGTTTGCTGTTCATACATGATGTCAAGAGCTAGCTAGCTAGCAATTACCAATAACTGACATCTCAGCCGGTCTGTTAACAGTTGCTAGGCAACGTAACTAGCTACCTAGTTCACCAACTTTTCTGTATTTATAATTAAAAAAAGAAGAGAAAAAATACTCTATCTACTCCTACTGACGTGTGGAAAGTGATGGCAGCCTCTTGGGTCTCTTTGGTCCTTCTGGTAAAGCAGTTAGGTGCTGCACAGCTGATAACCATATTGCTGCCATAGGTGACAATTGTAAACACTACCCTAGTAAGATGGCGGACAGTTATGCCATAAATTATGACGTCATGTCATATCTATTGTTCTATATCTATGGCTGCAGTGATAGTTGACTTTGTGGAACTTTCTCCCATCTCCCTACTGCATCTCTGGAACTCAGCCACAGTGATCTTTGGGTTCTTCTTAACCTCTCTCACCAAGGCTCTTCTCCCACTATTGCTCAGTTTGGCTGGACGGCCAGGTCTAGGAAGAGTTCTGGTCGTCCCAAACTTCTTCCATTTAAGGATTATGGAGGCTACTGTGCTCTTAGGAACCTTGAGTGCTGCAGAAATTCTTTTGTAACCTTGGCCAGATCTGTGCCTTGCCACAATTCTGTCTCTGAGCTCCTTGGGCAGTTCCTTCGACGTCATGATTCTCATTTGCTCTGACATGCACTGTGAGCTGTAAGGTCTTATATAGACAGGTGTGTGCCTTTCCTAACAGGACTCCAATGAAGGCGTAGAACCATCTCAAGGAGGACCAGAAGAAAAGGACAGCATGTGAGTTAAATATGAGTGTCACAGCAAAGGGTCTGAATACTTATGACCATGTGATATTTCAGTTTTTCTTTTTTAATACATTTGTAAAAAATTCTACATTTCTGTTTTTTTCTGTCAAGATGGGGTGCTGAGTTATGAAAAATAAAATGAACTTTTTTGATTTTAGCAAATGGCTGCAATGAAACAAAAAGTGAAAGATTTAAAGGGGTCTGAATACTTTCCGTACCCACTGTATATACACTGTATATGATGTCTATAATGAACCTCTCTTATACAGCACATTGTCATGAATCTGTACAGGTGTATGTTTTACTTTTTATAATTCTTGTATATTTTCTTATGCACAAATGCAA
>NC_053116.1:43366706-43396706 GCF_010015445.1 Perca fluviatilis
AATGTTTGGTAGTTTTGAGCAATTTAGAAGTTGTTTAAGTGATTTATGAAAAAAAAGCAGAAATAAATATTGATATATGATGATTTAATAACAGTTTTTTGGACATGTACATTTTTGCCTCGAAGGTGTCGAAAGGGAGTATCTGGAACTATGTAAAAAATACTAATGCAATCAAATTAATTTTGTTGCTTATCTTTGACATATCCAAGCCTCTAATCCCCACCAAAGCCAAATCTAGATATTATTCATTATCTGGAAAAAAAATCATTTTTTGTGTTTTTTGTAATAAAAAATGAAATACTTCAAATACATAAACTGGCATTTAAAGGGTTAAAATCCTGAAAATGATTGAATGTTTGGTAGTTTTGATTAGGTTACAAGTTGTTTAAGTGATTTATGAAAAAAAGCAGAAACAAATATTGATATATGATGATTTAATAACAGTTTTTGTGTGCGTGGACATTTTTGCCTCGAAGGTGTCGAGAGTAAGTTTTTTTAAGGAGGGCATGAGGGTTAAAAACATACACACAGAAAAACCTGAATAAATGAGAGGGTTAGGGTAGACCAGTAATCCTGGATGGTTTAACGTGTTAACATGAGCTGAGTCATGAAGTTAAAGACGACTTACCGTTTCCACTGAGAATCTCTTTGGCAGACATCAAATCAGAACTGAGAGAGAGAGAGAGAGAGAGAGAGAGATTTTTGATTTTTAAAGGAACTTTATTTAATCAATGTTCCCTCCTGTTATTTACAAAAAAAACTGTTCAACAGGCCAATAAATACATACAGACATAAACACTCAACTACATGACATCATCTCCTGAGAGAAGAGGAGCTGGTCTCCTTCAACAGAGCACAACACATCACCATGAGCCCAGATCACCCTGAACTCATCCACATCCTTCATCTCTGCATAATAATTAAAATCAATCCAGATTCTGGCTTTCACCATCCGAGCAAACAGGAGATTTACATTAACATCAACAGAGTCCTCTACCTTCCTCTTCCTACTCACATACACCGCCATCTTTGATTGGCCCAGGATGAAATTCAACAACTGACATTTATATTTAGCAATTTTACTATACCTGAACCCAAGGATGAACATGTTTTTAGAGAAGACCTCCCCTACCTTACTGAACAACTTCTCCAGCAGTAAGAACAACGGAGGCAGACGCACACACTCACAGTAACAATGAAACACAGTTTCTGTCTCATCACAGTAGGGACATTTATCACTAGCACCAGGACTAATTACAGACACAAACTTATTGACTGCCACTATCCCATGTAGCACTCTCCACTGAAGGTCAGCTACTCTTTTTGTTAACGGGGGCTTATATAAACTCCTCCACACAGGCTGGACATCAGCCGACCAACCCAGATGCCCTCGCCACGGTGTGTCAACCCGTTGGTGGAGCTTACTTTTATTTAAGCACAGCACCATCATTTTATAAAAACCCTTCCCTTTCACCTCCTTCATGTCTAAAATGCAGTGCTTTACATTTAAAAAACGACCAACATAGTGATCCAGACATGGACAGACACATAAATCAGGGAAGGAGTCCTCAGTCTGAGGTGTGGTCAGACCACCAGTATATTGCTCCAACATGATGGATTCATGTCCGGTCAGTTTTTGCTTCCAGTAATCCAACAGTTTGGTGATGATCCTGACGGATCTCACCCCCAGAACAGCTGCCAAAGCAGCAGCATTGTCTAGTTTATGTCCTGTGATGTCCACCACCGTCCCCAAGGTGAGCACCCGTGCTCTGCAGAACGTGTCCGTGATGGCTGAACCAGCCCAGCAGGGGTAATCCAGCCGGTCCCCGTAGACCACCGGCTCCTGCAGCAGCCCAGCAGGGGTAATCCAGCCGGTCCCCGTAGACCACCGGTTCCTGAACCAGCCCAGCAGGGGTAATCCAGCCGGTCCCCGTAGACCACCGGCTCCTGAACCAGCCCAGCAGGGGTAATCCAGCCGGTCCCCGTAGACCACCGGCTCCTGCAGCAGCCAGTGTAGGGAGTCTCCTTGCAGCCGTCTCTCCTTGACCACCAGCTTCCACACGGTGAACAAGCCTCGATAGAAAGGAGGTAAAAACTGGACACTCAGCTTCCTGGCGTCCATCAGGAACAGCGAATCCGTTAATCTAAAACCTTTAAAACTGTTCAGCACCCAGTGGGCCAGAGGTCTCCAGACCAGGTCCTTAGGGCCATAGAGCAGCCTCTGGAGGAACTGCAGGCGGAAAGCAGCGCCCCTGCTGGCCAAATGTACCAGTCCTTGTCCTCCTTCTTCCAGTGGAAGGAACAGAACAGACTGGGGAATCCAGTGCAGCTTGTCCCAAAAGAAATTAACTAAAACAGCTTGAATTTTAGCAAGCAAATTAGAAGGGGGGTCCACACAAGACAGTTTATGCCACAGAGAGGAAGCCAGCAGATTGTTAATAACCAGAGTCCTCCCTCTGTAGGACATGCTCGGTAAGAGCCACTTCCATTTCTTTAACCGGCCTTCTATCTTCTCCAGAGCGTTATCCCAGTTTTTTTCCAACACACAGTCCTCACCCAAAAACACTCCCAAATACTTTATCCCTCCTTTTTTCCATGTTAGCCCTCCTGGGAGAGATAGAGTGCCCTGCAACCTATCCCCCACCACCACCGCTTCACTCTTAGCCCAATTAACCTTGGCAGAAGAGATGTGATTAAAAACACTCACATTCGCTACCAAAGTATTGATATCTGCTTGTTTATTTAAAACAATCACGACATCGTCAGCATAAGCTGAAAGTTTAACAGCTGAAGCACACCCAGGGAAATAGACACCCAAAAGTTCATTCCTGAGCTTATGAAGCAGAGGCTCAATCGCCAGGGAATAAAGCATCCCCGACAGAGAGCATCCCTGCCGTACCCCTCTCTGCACATTAAAAGGTGCAGCCAAACCACCATTAACCTTCAATATACTCGCAATGTCACGGTACAGTACCCGAATCTTAGCTATGAAACCTGGGCTGAAGCCAAAAGCATTGAGCGTGTGCCACAAGTACTGATGTTCAACCCGGTCAAAAGCCTTTTCCTGGTCTATGGAAATAAGACCAGTATCCATACCCAGTGAGCTAGAGACGTCCAAAACATGCCGAACTAGAGTGATATTATCACTCATTAACCTGCCGGGCACACAGTAGGTCTGGTCGATATGAACCACTTCACTCATCACCTCCCGAAGCCGAGAAGCGAGAGCCTTGGACAGGATCTTGTAGTCCCCACACAGCAGAGAAACAGGTCTCCAGTTCTTTATCTCCTGCAGATCTCCCTTCTTCGGCAGCAGGGTGATGACTGCCCTTCTGCAGCTCAGCGGCAGACGTCCTCTGCTCAGGCTGTCCTGGAACACCTCCAGCAGATCCTCTCCAACCACGGGCCAGAAGGTCTTATAAAAATCCACAGGCAGCCCGTCGATGCCTGGTGCCTTCCCGCCCCAGGCTCATCAGAGCCACATGCAGCTTCGTTCAGGGACAGTTGGTCGTCCAGCACCGTGTTGTTATCAGCTCCCACCTGAGGAAGGCCATCGTAGAAAAAGAGCAGCAGACTCGCGCGTCTTCCACATACTCCTCTCGAACAGGTCTTTATAAAACGAGGTGGCATACCTCCTGATCTCAGGCGTCCCGTGATCGTACCTCCATCTGCAGAGCGGGCGAGTGGATGATCTTTCTTGCCCGTGCCTTCTGCTTAGACCAAAGAAGAACTGCGAGGGGGATCCATCTGGGAGGCGTTCATGAAGCGGCAGCGGACCAGAGCCCCCTGTGCTGTGATGCCCAACAGGTTGGCTAAAGCGGCTTTTTGACTTTAAGAGCTTCAACATGCCCTTGATGTCCTGTGGAATCCACCAACTCCTGTAACTCCACTACTTCTATCTCCAGGTCTTGAAGAGACCTGGTAATGTGCTTGGTGACATTGCGAGTATATTGCTGACAAAAAAGTTTCACCTGAACCTTCCCAATATCCCACCACTGCTGCAACGATGGGAAACTGGACTTTTGGCTCCGGTGTATACCCCACACACACGCAAACCCCTCTTTAAAAGAGTTATCGTTTAAAAGTCCAGTATTAAAGTGCCAATATGCGCTGTGCAATTTTACATTTTGAATATAAACAAAGCACTGGACAAGACAATGGTCACTAAAACCAACAGGATTAATTACACACTGCTTAAAAACACCAAAATGGTGTTTAAAACAATAAAACCTGTCCAGCCTGGCCAAAGACAACATGTTGTCTCTGGAGTGACTCCAGGTGTACTGCCTGGCGTTCAGGTGAAACCCTCTCCACACATCCTTCAGCTCACAGCCCTCCATCAGACACCTGAGTCGGGCTGAGGAGGCAGGATGAGTCTCCAGGTGGTTTCGGTCTAAAGTGGGGTTCTCTGTGCAATTAAAATCACCTCCCAAAAACAAAAAACCATCAGTACAATCCTGAATGACATCACACAAAAGGTTTAAAAAAGTCATTCGTTCAACGGCCAGAACTGGAGCATACACATTTATAAAAATAAGGTTTACATTTTCATACTGAACCTTAATTTTTATGATATGCCCACACATGATCTCCTCCACACTAAAGGAGCAGGGCCGAAAGCCCTTAGAGAAGAGCACCCCGACCCCCCCACTGTTGGAGGCCTTATGGCTGAGAATAACCTCCCCCGGCCACTGCTTCCTCCACTCACTCTCATTCTCCACATCACTGTGAGTCTCTTGCAAAAAAATAACATCAAGAGCTTTGAGCTCCATCAGTTTAAAAAGAGAAGCTCTTTTAACATCGCTTCTTGCTCCATTAATGTTTAAAGATCCAATTTTTAGTTCCGCCATTAAAAAGGAAAGAGCAAAAACAAAAACACACACATGTATGTGGAGAAACATATTACACCTAATCATCATCCTCAATCAGTTGAGCTCTGACTTTGGTGACCAGTTTCTTGAGGCGGTAACCCTCTTGTTTAGTGAACCCTTCTGTATCTGTCCTGAGCCAGGCCACAGACCTGATGAACCCTCTGAGATCAGGGAAGAACTGCTCAGTCTTAACTGCCTTGATCCCTTTAGTGTCCTGCAGGAACTTCTTAATTTTATCCAGAGGATAAAGAGTTAACTCTTCTGCTTGGGATGCAGTCCACTCACATTCCTCCTCATCATCCTCATCCTCATCACTCAGATCCTCCAGCAGCTTTTTAGCTTTTGCCTCACTCTGCTCCTTGTGAGCACTGCTTTTTCTTTTGCTGGAACCTTTAATGATCTCCATCTCTTCAGACAGATTTTCAGCCAAATCAACATCAGCCACATTAATAACCTCCTGACTGCAGCCTTTTCCTTTAGCACTGCCTTTCTTTTTCCCTGTCTGTTTGTTATTGTCTGCTTTGTCATTAGACTGGTCATGGCCTTCGTTTACACTCTCACTATGTTCAACATCTCTCTCTTTTTCCTGCGTGTCTGTTTCTGTAACCTGTGCAGTTTCTGCACTCTGTTGCACACCTGCCGAGTCTGAGTCAGCCGCAGGAGGCGCAACATCCGAGTCTGAGCCCCCCGGAGGCGGCTCTGCGGCCCGATCGGCCGAACCACCCGGCCCATCGGGACCGGGGGCCGTCTCCGCCAAACCGCCCGGCCCATCGGGACCGGGGGCCGGATCCGCGGGACCGGGGGCCGGCCGGCGCGGACAGGAACAGACCAAATGACCCTCCTCCCCGCATCCAAAACACTTCATCGTATCCGACGTTGCAAACACAACATAACTAAAGCCGTCAACTTTAAAACTGAACGTTAAATTTAGATCCGCCGCGTTGTCCTTTAAAATCATGAAGACTTGTCTTCTGTGACACATTACGTGCCTGAGTTTTGGTGACTTGCACCCGAGCGGAACCATTTTAATGGGAGACATCAGCTGGCCGTACCGCGACAGCTCTCTGGCCAAATCGTCAGTTTTAATGAACGGAGGAGCGTTTGAAACGGTGATCCGTTTAGCCGGGCTCACCAGCGGGAGAACCGCGGTGAAAGTATCCCGGATCCCCCCCTTTTTTCCCCCCCACCTTCCCCATTTACCACCCATCATCCAGGAAAATCACCACGGCCCTGTTCACACGAGGCCGACAGCACACTGTCAAACCCCACTACCTCCCCGACAGCATAGCTGGCCTCCTCCACTGAACAGCCCATATGCAGGGGGGAAATCCTCACCGCGTACCGGTGTTAGCTTCTCTAACACCGCATGGCCGCCCGCCACGGGCATTATACCCGGCTGACAACCAAACTACCGAACTAAACCCTCCACCAACTAATAATTAACCACCACACAACCAAATAAACACATACAAAACCCAAAATAAAAAGAGAAAACAAAGATAGAAACTCACACGCTCCTGAGACTCACTCTGCACACTCACTCCGCATCCGCTCACACAGAGACAGAGAGAGAGAGAGAGAGAGAGAGAGAGAGAGAGAGAGAAAAGAAAAAGAGAGAGAGAGAGAGGAGACAACTATGAGACACTGGGAAGAACAAAGAGGAAGTTATTGTAGATGTATAATCAAAGGGTGTGTGTGTGTGTGTGTGGGTTGGGGGGGAGCTGGAGCAGAAGTCCAACAAGCCTGCGTATTATTAAAACATCTTTTCTGATTAGAAGTAAAATAAAATAATCCAGAAATCCAGACATATAAAATATGTTTGCTGACAGGAAACATTGTTTGCATTAAATGAAAGTAATTATTGGTGTAGTTTGATATTTATCAAACATTTTATATCGTATATATATTTTATATGAGTCACAATGTGATTAAATTATCAAGGTGGAAATGTTCTTATGTCTTTCTCGTGTATATCCCGGATTTTTGAATATATATATATATATATATATATATATATATATATATAGAGAGAGAGAGAGAGAGAGAGAGAGAGAGAGATCCAGGAGTCAGTGTGAATTACTCAGACTGCAGGTGAACAGGTAAAATATCTTAATTAACAGATCAAACTTCTCCAGTTCATTACTGACTGTGTTGAAATGAATGAATCTGTTATAATTTATATACTGTATATATAAACATATGAATACATCGGTTTCTGAAGCTTCAGACGTCATCAGTCACGTTGTATTCTTCATTTGACACAAGCTGACACACAAAGTGCAGAAACATCTTCACAGCTCTGGGTAGATGCTATATTTATCTTAAGGTGGAGAAAGAGGTCCAGACCTCTCTACTCTCTCTCTCCATGCTTCCTGTCCTGTGAGCAGCAGAACAGAGTCCTTTGGTTTTGTGTGTTTCCGTTTTTAGAGCAGCTGATTTTGACCATCTGAACAAACAGAACGTCAGCCAGCCAGCCGCGAGGAGATGTGTCCAGACTCCATCTTTAATCAGTGTTCAGTTATTATTTCCCTCTCTGATTATGTGTTGTTGAGCTGTGGTTGGGCTTTACGTGCAAGGATCTATGAAGCGTTGGGTTAGGGTTAGTACGTACCCAGGTTAGGGGGTTAGGGTTAGTACGTACCCGCCGCCGTACGGCAGCCTGAACACCAGCAGCGCCGGCGAGGACGCGTTGAGTTTCAGCTGGCTCAGAGTCTCAGGATCCATGTACAGAGGGGACGTCTCCAACTGGTCCTGCAGCTGGCCAATCACAGCGCTGGAGGCCGGCCAGGACACGGACGCTAACACCAGGGGGGAAGATGAGGACATCAGAGCATCCTGCAGAGACAAACATGTGTTAGAGAATAACTCCAGAGGACATCAGAGCGTCCTGAGAGACAGAGATGCTTACTGTATTGCACCGCCCGTCCGCCAGCTTCTAAAAGTTACTGGAAGTCGTTCGTTTTCAATGGAAGCTTCTCTCAGCTGCAAGGAGCGACAAATCTGTCGGGTCGCGTTTTGAGTGACCAGAGCGTCAATCAGAAAGTTGAAAGTATGTCAACTTTATGGTAATGAGCTATGACGCGGCTCAGCGGCAAGCAGCAGCAAATGCCAACAATCATCGGAATATAGACGTCCTTCGTGCTGGCTGATTCCAGAGAAACATACGATGTAAACTTTTGTTCCTACCAAAACATTAGTTCAGAGAAAATGGAGGAAAATCTCCTAATTTCCGTTGCTGGGTTCCCCTATCAGTTATGATATAACGTTGTTTTGCGTATAGGGATCAGTTAACGTTAACCTGCCGTCACCATGGTCTCTAAACAGTCCTCACGGTGAAAGTGGGCTCTCCACTGATGCCTCAGTCACAAGTTTCTACTCGACAGGGTAAAGTTTGCATGCATATTTGGAGAAATCCATTTAAAACTACCAAGTATTGGAAAGCTGATGTGTTAAGTGATTAACGCATAGCCCTGGTAATAAGTCACGCACCGCAGACACACACGGTAAACATCTCAATTTGTGAAAAGTGCAAATCTTCTTTTCTGAAAGTGGCTTTGTGTGAACCATGCCGACAGCAACTTGTAAACAGGTGCACTCTCGCAGCACATCACATTGTATGCTCCTCTCGAGCAGGGAGAGGTTAAGGAGTGCATTTTTTCAAAAAGTGGAGAGGGCGTTCTTTCAAAATTCGATAATCCTCCACTATACCTTTAACATCTCGCTTGTTTGTGTGGAGCTTTTATTACAGTTTTTCCGATTGTTAAACGACATATAATAACTGAGTCACATGTGCAAAACTGAAACTACAGTCTGCACTACCAACAGTCACCTGAGCTAAACAGTTCACATTACCTGCAAACTCATTCAAAGCAACAAAACTCCTAACACACATCTTGAAAACAGGCTCAGTGCAGCCAAACAATATGCACAAGCCTCACTGAGATAACACACACACACACACACACACACACACACACACACACACACACACACACACACACACACACACACACAAACAGATACACACACACACACACGCACACACACACACACACACACACACACACACACACACACACACACACACACACACACACACACACACACACACACACACACACTGTCATCACCAGAACACTGAGGGTATAAACACTAGCATCAAACACCAGTAAAGTACAGAAATTACAAACTTTCTCTAATTCTACAGTTTGAACAATTTGAGGACTTGACACTATTCAACAGCTTCTATTTAAGGAAAAGATAGTATAGATTGTATAGCATACCACTTTTACATAAGGTAAACAAGAAGGAATGAAAAATCAGCAGTTTTCTCTCAATATAGTATTTTTCCTGTGCACTAAAACTAAAAGGTACATACTTAACAGTACCAGAGAATAGTGTGACTAATCCTGCCTCTCTCCAGCATCATGTGGCAAGTTTTCTTCATCACATTGGATGTCTGCATCATCTCTAAATACTAATGAATGTGGTGTTTCCATTGCTTTCACCTCCATTACGTTTTGAAAAACAGTAAGAACGCAGTTTTACTATAGTAAAGATATAGTGTATAGCTGTGTATATAACCTCAGACATCTTACCTGGACATGTTGGTGTCTTTGATCTGTTACCTGTTTCTCTCAAACATTACAGTGTATAATTGTTTCATTCTTATTTGGTGTTTGTATACAAAAAAGGCTTTCTGAGCTTTCTCTGTATAAATACCATATATGTTCACTAACTAGTCTAAAACAAGACACCTGCTTAGCCTTTCAGATAAAGAATTCCCAGACTGGAATCTATTCTGTTTTGAATGTGTGGTTTACAGTTTTGACAGCAGTGTGTTAGCATCTGAACAAAGCGCAGTAAATCTACAGTGTTGTGCACGTTGTGGTTAAAGTCATGGGATAAGTGTGTAGAGTTTTGAAAACTGTTTTCAAGCGATGAAAAACGAACTAGAATTTGGTCCACATGAACTGCTGCTGTGCAGACTGTAGTTAGAGTTTTGCACATGTGACTCCAGTTGTGCCCACTGTTGTTTAGCAATCGAAAAAAAACTGTAAACAACTGTAGGAAGGCATTCAGAAATGTCAACAGATGAGGTCATCAGCGCACGTTAATATTTCTGCCCACTTTCCACACACACACACACACACACACACACACAAACATACACACACACACAGCACTCACACACACACACACACACACACACACACAAACATACACACACAAACATACACACACACACACGCACACACACACAAACACACACACACACATGCACACACAGCACACACACACACACACACACACTACGCACACACACACACACAACCGCAAACATCACACACCGTGCACACGCACACACGCACACACACAAACACACACACGCTCACACACACACACACACACATAGAAACACAAACATACACGCACACACGCGCTTTTACACAAACACACACACCGCGCTCACACACACAACACACACATAGAAACACAAACATACACACACAAACACACACGCGGCTCACACACACAACACACTAGAAACACAAACATACACACAAACACACACACACACTGAGCTCTCTTAAAGGGCTGCAGCACCATTTACAACAAATGCCTCATCAAGCTGATGTGACCGGCGAACCAGACCATCATTTCTAAATATCTGTCCGAACCATAGACTGTATAATATTAACGGACAGAGCGTGTGTGATGTCACCCATTGGTTGGTGGAGATCTGCTATGAGTCGTCCAGTTTGCCGTTACCGGCGCAGCCATCGTGGTTGGGGATGTGACGATTTTTAGACGAGAGGGAGGAGAGAGGGAGGAGACCTTACACTCTACGTTACGTTACACACTTTCACTGTCAATCACATCATAGCCACGCCCTAAAACACCCCCTGCTTTATCGCCGATTTTAAAATCAACAGAGACAATGATTAAAAAAATTAACATCATGCTGTGTTGCAGAAGATTTAAAACTAGCGATTGAGACCATAAACTCATTATGAAAATGTTTACTGAGGTAATAAATCAAGTGAGAAGTGGGTCACTTTCTCATAGACACAGAGACACAGAGACACATGTTGCCCCCTGCAGGAATTCAGATATAATGCAGGTTTAAGGAGTCTCCCCCTGCAGGAATTCAGATATAATGCAGGTTTAAGGAGTCGCCCCCTGCAGGAATTCAGATATAATGCAGGTTTAAGGAGTCGCCCCCTGCAGGAATTCAGATATAATGCAGGTTTAAGGAGTCTCCCCCTGCAGGAATTCAGATATAATGCAGGTTTAAGGAGTCTCCCCCTGCAGGAATTCCGATATAATTCAGGTTTAAGGAGTCTCCCGCTGCAGGAATTCAGATATAATGCAGGTTTAAGGAGTCTCCCCCTGCAGGAATTCAGATATAATGCAGCTTTAAGGAGTCTCCCCCTGCAGGAATTCAGATATAATGCAGGTTTAAGGAGTCTCCCCCTGCAGGAATTCAGATATAATGCAGGTTTAAGGAGTCTCCCCCTGCGGGAATTCAGATATAATGCAGGTTTAAGGCACTTAGGCATTTGCAGCACTTCGCCGAACCGGATGCTTTGTCCATTAATATTTACAGTCATATTATTATTATTATTATTATTATTATTATTATATTATATTATTATATTTACACATATTTAAAGTCGGGTACTGTCGGGCTCGGGCCAGGTATCCATCCTCTAGTTCATACCAGACATATTCTTTCCAAAATAAGGTCCCATGATGGTCCATATAAAGGCCCAAGGGTATTCTACTTCTCTGTACCTGAATCTGACATCAGTCTCGGTCTGATGTCACCTCTGATGTCACCTCTGATGTCACTTCTCAGGTGTGGACAGCTCATCAGTGTCTCCTCCTCCCATCTGTACTCCTCCATCTTCCTCCTTCACCTCTCCTCCTCCTCCTCCTGCGTCTCCTCCTCCGTCTCGGGGGTCCGCCTGTAACAGACCCAACTGCAGCCTTCCTCCTCCTCATCATCACCATCATCCTCGCCATGATCAGCGTCGGCACAGCACCAATCAGAAGCGTCTCTCCTCCACTAGAAGCCACGCCTCCGTTAAGACGGACGCCGACCACATTAAGGAGGTGGCTGGAGACGGTGAGCCAATCAGGTTTGATCTCTGAGTTTGCTGAAGGTGAAATCAAAAGGTTTTCTAAGTTCAGATATAGTCAGAAATGCCCGCTGGCCTCCACTCACGTCCTGTACATTTTCTCACGAAGGGGTTCCTATGATCTCCTCTGAAATTAGGCGACCGATCGCTCACATGACAGTTGAGTTTAGCAACTTTACAGTTAGACTTAGACTTAGAAAACTTTAATGTCCCCGAGAGGCTATTAGTTGTCCAGTACAGGTATATTGACACATAATCCACAACACAAACATTGAACCAGACATCTCCAGCGCTATTTATCTAACACATCAATAAATTAAATACAATAAAAGGAGTATATTGCCATAATATATATATATATATATAATATATAATGTCATAAATAAATAAAATAAAAACTACTGCACATTATCCTACTTGGCATCTATTACCCGAGTCATACCCCCTCCCTACAACTTATTTAATTGGGTTATTGCCATAGGAATGAATGAGTTTTTTGCTCGGTTGGTTCTGACGTTAGGGTATCTAAATCTACGACTAGATTTAGCCGAGAAAATGTTACAGCTTCAGTATAGTCTGTATCCTGTACGTTCCACTTCCGGGATTGCTCCGTTGCCGACGGAACATCCGCTGGATATCATTTATTTCGGCCGGATGTGCGTCCCCCTTCCTCTGTCTCTGTGTTGGGGTTCTAACCTCCGGCTGATTTGTGAGGACTATGGTTAACTGCTCTTCAGATCTCTGCAGGGTAAATCCAGACAGCTAGCTAGACTATCTGTCCAATCTGAGTTTTCTGTTGCACGACTAAAACTACTTTTGAACATCCACATGTTCCACCAAAACAAGTTCCCTCCAGAGGCTATTTAGCAGAGGCACCGTGGCCCAGCCAGACCTTCCTCCGCAGCGATGTGGAGGAGGTCTGGCAATGCGAGACTACAAGCAGGCTAACAGTTAGCTATTAGCATGAATGAACCTTTGTTTGGATCCCGTTAGCCAGTTATGAGAGCAACAAACTCGATGAGCTCAGCGTGAAAAAGTGAGCGTCATGAGGCGCCGACTGTTTACTGTTCACGGACCAAAACGCCTAGTTCAGTCAGGAACACTCTCGTCATAGATTTAACCATTTATGCAACAGTTGGAAATAGAATTATACTTGCCGATGAAGGCTCTGTTCAATAGACCTTTTTCATGGCAGACATGTTGACATGTCATCGTAGGTAAAGCACAGGTGTATTCAAACCATTAATGATGGCTGCATTCCACTTAGGAGAGACTCTGGTTTTAAACCATTACTGATGGCTGCATTCCACTTAGGAGAGACTCTGGTATTAAACCATTAATGATGGCTGCATTCCACTTAGGAGAGGTCCTGGTATTAAACCATTACTGATGGCTGCATTCCACTTAGGAGAGGCCCTGGTATTAAACCATTACTGATGGCTGCATTCCACTTAGGAGAGGTCCTGGTATTAAACCATTACTGATGGCTGCATTCCACTTAGGAGAGACCCTGGTATTAAACCATTACTGATGGCTGCATTCCACTTAGGAGAGGTCCTGGTATTAAACCATTACTGATGGCTGCATTCCACTTAGGAGAGGTCCTGGTATTAAACCATTACTGATGGCTGCATTCCACTTAGGAGAGACCCTGGTATTAAACCATTACTGATGGCTGCATTCCACTTAGGAGACCCTGGTATTAAACCATTACTGATGGCTGCATTCCACTTAGGAAGGTCCTGATATTAAACCATTACTGATGGCTGCATTCCACTTAGGAGGTCCTGGTATTAAACCATTACTGATGGCTGCATTCCACTTAGGAGAGGTCCTGGTATTAAACCATTAATGATGGCTGCATTCCACTTAGGAGAGGTCCTGATATTAAACCATTACTGATGGCTGCATTCCACTTAGGAGAGGTCCTGGTATTAAACCATTACTGATGGCTGCATTCCACTTAGGAGAGGTCCTGGTATTAAACCATTACTGATGGCTGCATTCCACTTAGGAGGTCCTGGTATTAAACCATTACTGATGGCTGCATTCCACTTAGGAGTATTTTAGGCCTGGTATTGTTCATACTTCACTGAAATATCTTACTGGGACACTTGATGGAACTGAGCCATCGTTAAGGTTATCAACTTCAGCTGTGCTTTTCCTACAATGACAAGTCAACATGTCTGCTGTGAAGAAGGTGATGCTCTCTGGAGCAGCAGTAGCAGTAGCAGCAGCGCCGCGTCGACACCTTTCTGGTGTGTAAAGGCGTGAAAACGCCACATGCAACAGAAGCCGCGCTCCGCATACGCGCGGCAGCGTGCAGGAGCCCTCAGTGTTGTGTTTTCCCGGGAAGTGAACTCTGTTTTATGACCCAAACATCCCCTCTCCTCCCCCCCCCCGACCTCCTCCCTATACGGTCGACAGCGCTCTTATACAGCAGCAGTCAATGTGGCGCTGACAGCAAAACATACGTTGAATACATACAAAATTATTAAGGGCTTTATGTTTTCATAGCTACTGTATAAGTGGGAATGGTAACTGACTCTCTACAGATTAAAAAAATAAAAATAAATAAGAAATAAACTTAATTTTTTACAACATACCTCCACTGCGCTCATATACTGTATCATAACTACATTTACTAAACGTGCTGTTCTCCATCAAGAGAAGTTGTGGAGAGACTGCGAAAGGAAGCAGAAAAACTGTTCTATATTACTTGTTGTTTGACATTATGACTTTAGACTTTAAATACCTGTAATGGAACAAGACAACATGTACTGTAGACAGGCAGACAGACAGACGGACACAGAGACAGACAGACAGACAGACAGACAGACAGACAGAGAGACAGACAGATAGTATTTCAGTCTGACAGAAAGCAGAAAACTGAACACACTCCCATCTCTCTGTTTATCTGCCGAAAACTTCAACATGGAGGTCTGCTTATCTCTGTCTCACACACACACACACACACACACACACACACACACACACACACACACACACACACACACACACACACACACACACACACACACACACACACACACACACACACACACACACACACATCCCAGCATCAGTTGGTCTGGACACAGCGATAGCCGTCCCTGCAGACTGTCTCCTCTATCTGATTGTCTCTGTGTAACGCTGACTGACTGCTGGGACCACCTCACATTTATATGTTGTTAGAATATATTTGTGAGAGTAAGCTAACAGGATTGTTCATGAGTCCATGATTTTGACCTTGTTGTCTCGTTTCCCTGGGTTTTGAAAGAGGCCATCTGGTTCTACAGTGATTTGACATTACAAAAGTAGGGTGAGATAATGCCTGAAATGAAAAAGTCTTCTCTGATAAAAGGAGGGAACAGGCAACAAGGTCAGTGTTTTGTAAGCGCGTGATATGTGACACAAATGGTGCGTTCTTTTTGTCTTGTAATCGCGACTAGTAGCTCGAGCGTGACGTCACATCCGTGTCGAAAAACGAATAACCAGCGGGGTTGTTGCGTTCTTTTTGTCACACGATACTACGAGTCGAAGAAAAGATGGATTTTTGTAACATTTTTAGTAACATTTAGGATTCTATTCACCCAGTTATTGACATATTACACACATATATCTCACAGTTTGATGCATGAAAATTAAGTTTTGATTAACGTTAACGTTAGGCTACTGCTCTGCTTTCTGCTCAAGACTCGGCTTAAAGCCATTGTTGTCATATAGCAACCGAGCGTCTCTAGCCAATTTCAGCTGCACAAGCTACAAAATAACTAATTAGGCGGTATTTAACTCCTAATAAGACTGTAGCGACATGCCTATAGGTAGCAGTATACTGCGCTATGTTTAACTCCTAATAAGACTGTAGAGACATGCCTATAGGTAGCAGTATACAGCGCTATATTTAACTCCTAATAAGACTGTAGTGACATGCCTATAGGTAGCATTATACAGCGCTATGTTTAACTCCTAATAAGACTGTAGTGACATGCCTATAGGTAGCAGTATACAGCGCTATGTTTAACTCCTAATAAGACTGTAGAGACATGCCTATAGGTAGCAGTATACAGCGCTATGTTTAACTCCTAATAAGACTGTAGCGACATGCCTATAGGTAGCTTAGTAAGAGACATGCCTATAGGTAGCAGTATACATGTTTATTTTTAACTCCTAATAAGACTGTAGCGACATGCCTATAGGTAGCAGTATACACGCTATGTTTAACTCCTAATAAGACTGTAGAGACATGCCTATAGGTAGCAGTATACAGCTTATGTTTAACTCCTAATAAGACTGTAGAGACATGCCTATAGGTAGCAGTATACAGCGCATGTTTAACTCCTAATAAGACTGTAGCGACATGCCTATAGGTAGTAGTATACAGCTATTGTTTAACTCCTAATAAGACGTAGAGACATGCCTATAGGTAGCGTATACAGCTATGTTTAACTCCTATAGAATTGAGAGACATGCCTATAGGTAGCAGTAGCCAGCTATGTTTAACTCCTAATAGGACTGTAGTGACAGGCCTATAGGTAGTAAGAAGGCTATGTTTAACTCCTAATAAGACTGGAGAGACATGCCTATAGGTAGCAGTATACAGCGCTATGTTTAACTCCTAATAGGACTGTAGTGACAGGCCTATAGGTAACAGTATACAGCGCTATGTTTAACTCCTAATAGGACTGTAGAGACATGCCTATAGGTAGCAGTATACAGCGCTATGTTTAACTCCTAATAGGACTGTAGGGACATGCCTATAGGTAGCATTATACAGCGCTATGTTTAACTCCTAATAAGACTGTAGTGACATGCCTATAGGTAGCAGTATACAGCGCTATGTTTAACTCCTAATAAGACTGTAGGGACATGCCTATAGGTAGCATTATACAGCGCTATGTTTAACTCCTAATAAGACTGTAGCGACATGCCTATAGGTAGCAGTATACAGCGCTATGTTTAACTCCTAATAAGACTGTAGCGACATGCCTATAGGTAGCAGTATACAGCGCTATGTTTAACTCCTAATAAGACTGTAGCGACATGCCTATAGGTAGCAGTATACAGCGCTATGTTTAACTCCTAATAGGACTGTAGAGACATGCCTATAGGTAGCAGTATACAGCGCTATGTTTAACTCCTAATAAGACTGTAGAGACATGCCTATAGGTAGCAGTATACAGCGCTATGTTTAACTCCTAATAGGACTGTAGAGACATGCCTATAGGTAGCAGTATACACCGTTCACTGTCTCCTGGCCTGTCTGTTCTGACGGTCTCTGTCTCCACAGACTGTTGCGTTCACTGTCACCTGTCTGTTCTGACTGTCTCTGTCTCCACAGACTGATGCATTCACTGTCTCCTGTCTGTTCTGACGGTCTCTGTCTCCACAGACTGTTGCGTTCACTGTCAACTGTCTGTTCTGACTGTCTCTGTCTCCACAGACTGTTGCGTTCACTGTCACCTGTCTGTTCTGCTTGTCTCAGTCTCCACAGACTGATGCATTCACTGTCTCCTGGCCTGTCTGTTCTGACGGCCTCTGTCTCCACAGACTGTTGCATTCACTGTCTTCTGGCCTGTCTGTTCTGACGGTCTCTGTCTCCACAGAGTGTTGCGTTCACTGTCACCTGTCTGTTCTGCTTGTCTCTGTCTCCACAGACTGTTGCGTTCACTGTCACCTGTCTGTTCTGATTGTCTCTGTCTCCACAGACTGGGTGCGTTTTCACTGTCATGTTCTGTTTTTCTCGTCTCTGCTCCACAGACTGATGGTTCACTGTCTCCTGGCCTGTCTGCTCTGGACGGCCTCTGTCTCCACAGACTGTTGCATTCACTGTCTTCTGGCCTGTCTGTTCTGACGGTCTCTGTCTCCACAGAGTGTTGCGTTCACTGTCACCTGTCTGTTCTGCTGGTCTCTGTCTCCACAGACTGTTGCGTTCACTGTCACCTGTCTGTTCTGATTGTCTCTGTCTCCACAGACTGTTGCGTTCACTGTCACCTGTCTGTTCTGCTTGTCTCTGTCTCCACAGACTGATGCGTTCACTGTCTCCTGGCCTGTCTGTTTTGACGGCCTCTGTCTCCACAGACTGTTGCGTTCACTGTCACCTGTCTGTTCTGCTTGTCTCTGTCTCCACAGACTGTTGCATTCACTGTCTCCTGGCCTGTCTGTTCTGACGGCCTCTGTCTCCACAGACTGTTGCATTCACTGTCTTCTGGCCTGTCTGTTCTTACGGTCTCTGTCTCTACAGAATGTTGCGTTCACTGTCACCTGTCTGTTCTGCTTGTCTCTGTCTCCACAGACTGTTGCGTTCACTGTCACCTGTCTGTTCTGCTTGTCTCTGTCTCCACAGACTGATGCGTTCACTGTCTCCTGGCCTGTCTGTTCTGACTGTCTCTGTCTCCACAGACTGTTGCGTTCACTGTCTCCTGGCCTGCCTGTTCTGCGAGCTGCTGTCCATGTGTTCGGCCCTGGGGGAGTGTCTGGTGTGTGGAGTGGGCGGAGCCGGCTGTTGCGACTCGGCGGCAGGCTGCTGCTGCTGCGTGGAGGCAGCGGGGGAGGCGGCCTGTACGGAGGAGGCGTGTCAGGCCGTGTTGGATTGTGGGATACTCGAGGACTGCTGCGGCTCGTCCGACTGCCTGGAGGTCTGTCTGGAGTGCTGCTCCATCTGCTTCCCCTCGTAGAGCGGCCAATCAGAGACGGACTACAAGATGATGTCAAGAGTAGTGACTTTTTTTCACTGGAGACTTTACTGCTTCATCCTGGAAAAACAGAAAGATGAAATCTTTCTTTCTTAGTTTTTCCATTTACCAGATTGAATGAACAAAGGACACACAGGGTCCTATATCTCGTACCGGGCGCAGCGCACTAAGGGCCTATTTTAACGATCTGAGGTCACGGTGTGAAGCGCCCGGCGCAGGTGTGTTTAGGGCGTGTCCAAATCCACTTCTACTAGTCTGACGGTGGTAAAAAGGGTCCGTGTGCCGGGCGCCTGGTCCTAAAGGGTTGTTCTTAGTGTGTTCATTAATCAGAGGTGTGTTTTGGGCGTAACATGCAATCAACCAATCAGAGATCATCTCCCATTCATCAACCAATCAGAGATCATCTCCCATTCCTTCCAAAAAAAATTTTTTTTCCTTTTCCTTTAAAAGCCAGGCTCGTTTGGACCTTGGAGCATTGCTGTTATGATGGAGGATTTGCACCGTAATATTTTTATTTGTAATCTTCTGCATGTGTGTGTGTGTGTGTGTGTGTGTGTGTGTGTGTGTGTGTGTGGTGTGTCCCCGTGTGTGTAACAAGCATAGTGTCGTCGCTGTGCCGCGAGCCGAAGAGCATTTTATACTGGCTCTGTTAAAATAACAATGAAATGCTGCGTTATTGACTTTAGACCAGGTTTTTGTTGGTCAATGGCGCCATCACCTCCTGCTGCCTCAAGAGAGTAATACTCCCAGAATGCACCTGAACACACCTCCCTGTAAGACCAGCACGCCCAGAATGCACCTGAACACACCTCCCTGTAAGACCAGCACGCCCAGAATGCACCTGAACACACCTCCCTGTAAGACCAGCACGCCCCAGAATGCACCTGAACACACCTCCCTGTAAGACCAGCACGCCCAGAATGCACCTGAACACACCTCCCTGTAAGACCAGCACGCCCATGGGCCACAGATGGGCGCAGGTGCATTTGTTATTTAAACAACGCGGGCGCTGGACGGGAAACTGACAACTGGGTCGGTCTTAAACTAGCAAAGACACTTGCATCGGGCTTTGCACTACGCTGGGTGCAAGATAGGACCCGAAGACTGAATTCAGATGAGCTGAGGCAAAGCATGGCTGCAACTAACGATTATTTCTGTTGTTGATTAATCTGTTGATTATTTTCTGGATGAATGGATGAGTTGTTTGGTCTCTTAAATGTCAGAAAATGGTGAAAAATGTGGATCAGTGTTTCCCAAAAAGCCCCAAGATGACGTCCTCAAATGTCTGGTCTTGTCCACAACTCAAAGATCTTCAGTTTCCTGTCCCAGAGGAGAGAAGAAACTAGAACAATATTCACATTTAACAAGCTGACATCACACAAGTTTTACTTCAGTTGGCGATTAATTTAATAGTTGACAACTAATCGATTCATCTTTGCAGATGATCATCTCTGACTTTGCATCTTCACAGCGTAGAATGTTTTCTGTAATATTCACTATCTCATCTTATTGTTCAGATATCTGTCTCTTTGTTGGGCCGACATTTGGTGCCAACACCGGGAGCAGTGTTTCCTGTATGAGAGCTGACTTCCTGTCGCAGAGCTGCGTTTTTTTCTAAACATATTTTAGACCCCTAAAAAAGCAAAAGGTGGCTCTGAATTCTAAATTAGTAAAGCACCAGGATAACGTTACACAACGACGATTGTTTTGTGACAGAACATTCACACTTTTGTTCATAAATTCACCCCGTCTGTGTTGCGAGACACCTAGGACAACACAGTTGCTTGGTGGTCACTTCCCTGTGCAAATTTTAAATGAACTAATGTGAGATGATGAGATGATGAAATGATGAAATGAAAGCAAATGTAGACTACACTCCTGCTCCTGAAGCTATCCTGTTGCTTCGAGTGACTCTGCAGCAGATGTTAAAGGGATACAACAACAATATTTATTAATTTAACTTATTTTTTAAAAGTGCTGTAGTACTGTAGTAATGTAGTACTAGCCTAGTGAGACCGTCCTGATCTCGCGAGCTCCAGTTTCAGCCCGTTCTCACGGCAGTTCGTGATACGGTCACGTTATTGAATCTATTGAGTCGTGGACAGGACACGATGATGTCGGTTTTTTTTCGTGCGGCGATTACGAATTTTAAAGCAATGTATTTCTCCAATCTGTTTATTAGATTTTCTGACAATAATGATGATGAAACAAAAAACAGTGCAAAGGTGGTCCAAGCAGGGTATCATGCATATGTTACAACAAAGAGTACTATTAAAGCCCATGTTGCAAGTTTAATTTTCCAACGAATTGGTAATAAACATTTAAAATACATATTCATGTATTTGATGTTGTTAGGTATCACAAAACAGAATATAACACGAAAAAGTAGATACTATTTTACAGCGGTTTGTCTTTCCCCCACAATGCATTGCATGACGTCACGTTGGGGAGACGACAGGCGAAAGCCCCGTCTCGGTTCACTGTCCCGGTCACGGTTTCTGCCGCTGGTCTGGCAACGTATGGCTTCTGGTCTCGACCGAGTCCATGTGTCTTTATTATGTGAATAATAATATTGGGGGGGAAGTGAAAGGCAGCTTGGACGGGGATACTATTCGGCTTTTCACAAGTTTAAACAGCTAGCTAACGATACGCCGACGTTTGCTAACGTTAGCGCAACAGCGTTAGCTTAGACTGCTAGCTAGTTAAATACCGGTATTACAACTGCCTTCGGAGCTGCGTCCACGTTGTCAACACAAGACATGTGGCGTTAGTGCTCCTTTTGTGCCATACTTTTATTGAATGAAATATTAAGCTTCGCTCCTACGAAATAGGTGTTTTTTTTGTAACATTACACACAAAGCTAACTGGCTATAGTTAGCCTGTACGTATGCTAGCGGGATTAGCTAACGTTGCGTAGCCAGCCAGCAACTTTGGCAATCGGCAGTAGTTTCGGCGAGCTAGCTAACCGCGACAGTATGTTGCCCACAATCAACCTCTGCTGTTAAAAGCAGTCAATCTGCAGCGATGTTTTGAAATGGAGACACATGGATGTGTTAGCTGTCGAGGTTAGCTCGCCGAAGCTGCTTGCTGGCTATGCAACGTTAGCTAATGTCCGCTAGCATACGTACAGGCTAACTATAGCCAGTTAGCTTTGTGTGTAACTAACTAACTAACAAAAACCATCTTGTAGGAGCGAAGTTTAACGTTTCATTCAATAAAGTTATGGTATAAAAGGAGCACTAACGCCACAAGTCTTATGTTGACAACGTGGACGCAGATATAGGAAACTCCGAAGGCAGTTGTAATATTTACCTAGCCGGCTAGGCTAATGCTGTTGCGCTAACGTTAGCGAAGCGTCGGCGTAGCGTTAGCTAGCTGTCTAAACTTGTGAAAAGCTGAACAGCATCCCCGTCCAAGTAATAAATAAACACCAGGCAAATATGTTGTTACTGGAGCTAGTAGCCTACCATCAAAACGTGAGATATCTAATCACGATATCAATCATATCTATGTGTTTACAACCATCGGGGGATTTCACAAGTGGGACTGGCAAGTTAGCACATAGCTAGCATGATGCCTTGTATTTTCTAGATCTAGATAAGTTTACCGGTACTTATCTGAACTAATGACATGATCACTGTCACTAGATATAAATAAATGTTGACTTTCACTTGGTGCTATTCACGGACAGTAAAAAACCCCTCTTCCTCATCCCAGTCAGTCACCATAGTTACAGTACCAGGCTGATACACGTCTCCCCAACGTGACGTCATCACCGAATTGCGGGAAAAAACCCACTAATACCAAAAACGACAAAAAACGGACAAAAACTGGCCTTTAACACTATTTGGAGACATTTTTAACAATGATATACATATATTGAGTGCTATATGTACCTATTAATCAACAGTGGTGGTTAACTTGCAACATGGGCTTTAAGACAGTACAAGCACTTAGAAATAAGACAGGGAAATAAAAAATAAATCAGGAAAAAAATAAAATAAAAATAAAAAGAGGGGGTCTGTGGGCCAGTCTGTTGCTCCTCATATCATTTCAGTAGTTACATCACTCAGGGATATTTGGAAAATGCACGTCTCGGATGTATTGAAAGAAGGGGTCCCATATTTTATTAAATTTTCTCAGTGAGCCCCTTAGTATACACCTAATTCTTTCCAATTTGACAAACCCAAGGACTTAAAGCAATGTATTTCAATGGGAAGCATATTTCGTGATCACAGAACGATGGCGGTAGCGAGTAGTATTGATGCGGATTGGTCCGCGCAGGGAGGTTGGTCGGGGGGGGGGGGGATGATGGGACCAAACAACACGAGACATTCACCCAGGAGGCCAGGAGATGGCGTCCCGCGTGTTGCCGTTCCTTTCCTCGTTAATCATTTCACCGTTGTCGCGTCCCCCCAGAGCAGGTTCGAAAATCGTGACCTGTACACGTTCAAAATTCGGGGCGTGTACACGAAATGAACGTCAAAACCGTGACCTGTAAACACAAATTAATAAATCTAAATAACGTGACTATTTCACGACCTGGCGTGAGATCCAGATGTCCCACCGTGGTCAGAAAGAACAGGAGAGACATACACACACTATAATAATGAAGCTTCACCCTGAAGCTAACGTTAGCCTCCAAATAAATGTAGCAAGCTAGGCTACAGAAAAACAAGCTAACATGTTCTAGGTTGTCCAGTCAGTGCCCTTCATCAGTAGCCTGGTGGGACCGTCCTGATCTGGCGAGCTCCAGTTTTCTCCTCTCAGATCAGTCTGGCATCTTGAGATGAGAGAAAATTTGGAGCCGTTCGCCAAACGACCGACCAATCAGCGTTGAGTTTTGAGGCGGGTTTAGGCGTGACGCAGCGAGAAGCGACTGTTCGGTCTAAACAACGTGGCGGCTTCCACGGAGGAGATGAGCGTAGCTATCGCAGCAACTTTTATCTGAATTAGAAAGTATTCCTTCATTGAAAGAAGAGCTAAAAAAAACAGCACTGGAGGCTTTTCTCGGAGGAAAAGATGTTTCAGCTCTTCTCCCGACTGGTTTCGGCAAGAAGTTTGATCTGATTGGTTGATTTGGCCCCGTCTATCACCAACTATAGGTGGTGATAGACAGATGGTTTATCCAATCAGCTAACCAGGATTTTCGCCCCCTTCCCAAACGTTCTCCAACAGAAAGTTCCCAGATGGATATGCCGAGCTAATGCGAAGCGATCCAATCTGGTGGAGTCAGGTTACTGTAGTACAACTAGGAGGAGACAAGTTATAGTGGAGGTAAGTTTGGAGACACTTCCTTATTTAATCATTAAATTAATAAATATTTTAGTTGTATCTCTTTTCGGTGTTGTAGCTTGCAGACGGTCCCTAAGCACTCGTCTTACTGCCGTTGTTCATAGCAGCAGAGAGTAGAAGCCATCAGGCAAGTGTTATTTAAATAAACTCCTGGTGTAGTTTCAAACTTTCCAATCCATCGTTTTATGAGTGCATAACCTATTTGTACTAGTGTAGAAGTTTGGTACCATTCTGGGCATTATTAGTGGGGTCATTTACGAGTCAAACTTAACGTTTCTATGAAATAAATGCAGTTCTGTGTCGTGTGACAGAGAGGATGATGGGATTTTTTTTTCGGTTTCTCTGCAGCAGAAATAAAGTGAACTTTCAGACTAATGTTTCTGCGTCTGTGATGGACAGCTCAGGAGGGGGGGGGGGGGGGGGCGGGCTCGGGCGGGACAGGAACTGTGTGTTTGTTGAAGCGGCATGCCAGGACGTCCAAACAGGAAACAGGAAAGCACTGGAATGACAACGCCACCTGACCTATGACCCAACCCTGGCCGCCCGACATCAAAGACACACACACACGCCCATTGGTTCCTGTTGAAGACTTAAATCATAAAAAAAAACGTACATTTTTTTATCAAACCAGAGGAAAATAGTGACTTTATGGGGGCTATTTTCAGCGGCTCCATCCATACACCCCACCCCAAAATCTGCGGTCCTCAGCTGCTGGCCTGCTCTCCGTTCCCCAAACCAGACTCCGTACCTTTAGTGATGCAGCCCTGTCCCTCTGGAACAGCCTCCCTGCAGATATTACATTACATTACATCACATACATTACATTACATGTCTTTTAGCAGACGCTTTTATCCAAAGTGACTTACAGTTGCTACATATGTCATATATATATGAGGTGGGACGCCTCTGGAACAACTAGGGGTTAAGTGCCTTGCTCAGGGACACATTGGTTGATGTATCGCAGTGGGAATTGAACCCAGGTCTCCCACACCAAAGGCATGTGTCATATCCACTGCGCCATCACCCCCCCACAATGCTACATCCCTGGACATTTAAAAAAAACTCCTGAAACACCCACCTGTTCACCACAGCCTACAACCTCCTTCAGCTTAGCCACAGTGATCCTGTAAAGTGTCCTTGGGTTTCTTATAAGGTGCTATATAAATACAAGTTATTATTACCATTATTATTATTTAAAAAAGGTAACAAAATATGCACCAACGTGTTGCGGCACACAGGCCACTATGAAGAACCCTGAATGCTATGCATTAGCCGGGCTTTTCTAATATAAAGAAGAGTGCTAGTGGCTTACCCCTGCACCAAAGAGCACCTGCTTAGACTTTTTTTTAACCAGCGCCAAAAAGAAGAGCTCCTTTTTTCTGTCTCCTAAGTACACTACCGGTCAAAAGTTTGGGGTCACTTAGAAATGTCCATTCCACTCCAATATAGACAGAATACCAGCTGAGATCGGTTGCATTGTTTTTTTTAACCAGGGCAGCAGTTTTCAGATTACATTATGTGCTTACATAATTGCAAAAGGGTTCTCCGATGTTTTCTCAGTTAGCCTTTCAAAATGATATCAGATTAGTGAACAGAATGGGCCTTTGGGACTATGGCTGGGCGATAGGGAGAAAATCAGATATCACGATATTCTTGACCAAATACCTTGATATCGATATTGCGGCGATATTCTAGGGTGCTTTAACAAAATACCTTCACACTCAGATTTTAGATAAATAATCATCAATAATGTGGATATAATGACTAAGTGGGTAAAGGTAAATAATAGAACAGTTACAACAGTCTGGTGAGTTCAGAAAATGACATCACTTTACTGTAATGCAGCCTTTAAAACCAGGAAAAGACACTTATGTCATATCACGATATTACAATATCCAAAATCTAAGCCGAAACCTAGTCTCATATCACGATATTAATATAATATTGATATATTGCCCAGCTCTATTTGGGACATTGGATGAATGGTTGCTGATAATGGGCAATGAGTGAAACAGTCGAGAACCCTTTTGCAATTATGTAAGCACATAATGTAATCTGAAAACTGCTGCCCTGATTAAAAAAAACAATACAACTGATCTCAGCTGGTATTCTGTCTGGAATGGACATTTTTAAGTGAACTTTTGACCAATAGTGTATATCATTTATAGTTTAATGGGGATTGCATGCTCAGAAAGAGGAGAGACACTCAGAAATGAGTAATGAGAATATATGATTCGTAGCAGATTATAAATGCTTTAACAAGCTTTTTTCAAACTGAATAAAAGTGTTTCAGGATCAGCGAGACTGAACTCTGATTCTGATCAGTGAAAGAGTCGACAGCAATAATGACCTTTATCAGTCACTGCCCCCTGGTGGAACGACAACGCCATCACAGCACACAGCTTCACACACCTGCAGATGAAGAAATACATACGCAACAGTTTGCATTTAACCCAAGCTGTGCTATGCAAGCTGCACCGTGGCACAGAAAAAACTCACTGCAAAGGGTCATCCGGTCTGCAGAAAAAGATCATTGGCTGCTCGCTGCCCACACTTGACAGCATCGCCTCATCTCGCTACCTCAGCAGAGCAAAAAACATAATCAGGGACTCCTCTCACCCAGGCCACGAACACTTTCAGTTCCTCCCCTCAGGAAGGCGTTACAGGTCTGTCAGAACCCACACATCCAGGTTCAGAGACAGCTTTTCCCCCACAGCCATCACAACTCCAAACATTCAATTACAGAACTAGGACTTACCTGCATTGCACTTGTCCAGTACTTGATCTTTTTGTGAGAGTACTGCATGAGTAAGTGTATGAATGTATACTACTATGCACTAGAAGCACCTGTCCCATTATGTATATGTGAGGATATGGCTTGTGGAAGGGGGTGGGGTGTGCGTATTAATGTATATTTCTAAGCACCAGAAGGAGTAGCGCTTAAATTTCGTTGTGATAATGTTTTACAATAACAAAATTATTCTGATTCTGATTGTGTTGTCTTGTCGTCGACCACGCAACTTTTAGATTTTCTGGGTCAAAATTTAAAATTAAAACTTGTTTTTCTTTTGTCGCTATTCCCAAAGTTTTTTGTCACTTTTTCCGGGCCTTAAAGGTCCCATGACATGGTGCTCTTTGGATGCTTTTATATATACGTTAGTGGTCCCCTAATACTGTATCTGAAGTCTCTTTTATATAGACCTTAGTGGTCCCCTAATACTGTATCTGAAGTCTCTTTTATATAGGCCTTAGTGGTCCCCTAATACTGTATCTGAAGTCTCTTTTATATAGACCTTAGTGGTCCTCCTAATACTGTATCTGAAGTCTCTTTTATATAGACCTTAGTGGTCTCCTAATACTGTATCTGAAGTCTCTTGACCAACTGCCACTTTGCTCGTTTGAAAGCCATGATGTCTCTCTCTCTCATGGGGAATTCTCTGCGGGCAAGCAGCAGCAGAGAAAAGGGGAGGTAACCTTGCTCCTTATGACCTCATAAGGAGAAGATTCCTGATTGGTCCATCTGAGCTTTCATTTTCTCAAAGGCAGAGCAGGATACCCAGGGCTCTGTTTACACCTATCACCATTTCTAGCCACTGGGGGGCGATAGGCAGGCTGGGGGAACTCATATTACATTTTTTTTCGATTGCTAAACGACAGTGGGCACAACTGGAGTCACATGTGCAAAACTCAAACTACAGTCTGCACTACCTACAGTCACCTGAGCTAAACAGTTCACATCACCTGCAAAACTCATTCAAAGCAACACAACTCTTAACACACGTCTCAAACACTATGCACAGGCCTCACTGAGATAACACACACACACACACACACACACACACACACACACACACACACACACACACACACACACACACACACACACACACACACACACACACACACACACACACACACACACACACACACACACACACACGCTGTCACTCAGAACACACTGAGGGTAAAAACACTAGCATCAAACACCAATACAGAAATGACAAACTTTCTCATCTTTACAGTTTGAACAATTTGAGTGACTTGACACTATTCAACAGTTTATTTAAGGAAAAAATATAGATTGTATAGCATACCAATTTTTACATAAGGTAAACGAGAAGGAATGAAAATCAGCAGTTTTCTTCAATAAAGTATTTTGTCTCTAGTAATTTATGGAATTACTGGGGAAAAAACTAAAGGTACATAACAGTAATAGTGTGACTAATCCTGCCTCTCTCCAGCATCATGTGGCAAGTTTCCTTCATCACATTGGATGTCTGCATCATCTCTAAATATTAATGAATGTGATGTTTCTATTGCTTTCACCTCCATTACTTTCTGAAAAACAGTAAGAATGCAGTTTTACTATTGTAAAGATATTGTCTTTTTCACTTTTTTTTATAGCTGTGTATATAACCTCAGACATCTTCCCTGGACATATTGGTATCTTTGCTCTTTTACCTGTTTCTCTCAAACAGTACAGTGTATAATTGTTTCATTCTTATTTGGTGTTTGTATACAAAAAAAGACTTTCTGAGCTTTCTCTGTATAAATACCATATATGTTCACTAACTAGTCTAAAACAAGACACCTGCTTAGGCTTTCAATCAGCAGTGTTTGATAGGCACCAGACTGAAATCTATTCTGTTTTGAATGTGTGGTTAACAGTTTTGACAGCAGTGTGTTAGCATTTGAACAAAGTGCTGTAAATCTACAGTGTTGTGCACGTTGTGGTTAAAGTCATGGGATAAGTGTGTAGAGTTTTGAAAACTGTGTTCAAGCGATGAAAAACGAACTAGAGTTTGGTCCACATTAACTGCTGCTGCGCAGACTGTAGTTAGAGTTTTGCACATGTGACTCCAGTTGTGCCCACTGTCGTTTAGCAATCGAAAAAAACTGTAATGTTAACAACCTCATAAAGTGACATTTTTATGCCATGGGACCTTTAAGATGGACACCACCTGGCAAAAGAAAACCTGAGGCCCAACATGCTGTCAGGGAGCAAATGCAATGGAGAGTGCTCATTGAAGCCTTATGACCCATAGCGGAAGTAAGTAAGTAGGTTAGAGAGATCATGTCATTTTATTAATTAAAACTTAATTCACTTTTTAATATATGTTTTTAAATGGGTTCATCATCCTGTCTTTATTTTGTAAATAATCATAATATATTATTGTTATTGTGGAGGACAAAGAGATAAAATTTATCATTGTTACAATTTTAAACATGAAGTACTTAAAACACGTATAAAATGTATTAAATTGCTCCGTTTAAGGAAAATATTTTTAAATCCATCAGCTTAAAAAAAACATAAAATGTTAAATTACAAAAATATAAATTAGTTTTAGTAATTTGTTTTAGTTTTATTCATGTTTTTTTAATCATCTTGACTTAATTAATTTCTAAACAGTGTTCATATGTTGCTGTTTCTGAGGAAACAAAAAAAACACAAAAACTATTTTTCTAGAAGGACTTTATTTCTATATATCAAATTTTGAATCTATAAAAACAAAACATGAAGCTAAATAAAACATATGGAGATCATATTCAGACTACATGCTCCACAGACACAATACACTGGATGTTTGTTAACATACATGTCATAAATCAGAACAACATCAATAAGAAGACTAACAAAAATCCCTTTATGGAAGAATCTGACATATCCATGGATGTATTAAGACAACAACCTGCTTTGTATCTGATTTTTAAATGACTGAAATTGAGTTTGTAGCTCTGATAATTGGCTAACACGATCCAAACATAGGTTCATATAGCTATAGCTAACTGTTAGCCTGCTTATAGTCTTGCATCACCAGACCTTCCTCCACAGCGCTGCGGAGGAAGGTCTGGCTAGTCCACACAGCATTCTGGGACGGGAGAGAAACGTGCTCTGGTTTATTGACGTTTCTTTAAAACAATCACAATCGTCTTGGGGGCGGGGCTAAGCTCTGGATGGTGCCACGGTGCCTCTGCTAAATAGCCTCTGGAAGG